>NC_084828.1:90894114-91197144 GCF_033115175.1 Lepus europaeus
AAAGTTACATTTATTAGGACTGTTCTAACTAGAATCTGGAAAAAACACATCGGAGACTCCAGAGAAGGGAAGAAAAAGCTGTACCAGAAACCTCAGAGAAATGGTTCCTGTGGCAGAGCACCAAATGTAGGATTGTGTGTTCCGGTAACAAGGACCAAGAAGAAACAATGTGAAATAAAAATAATGGTAATTTCTGTTATGTAGACTAGAATTAAATTCTAGGAGAAAATTGTACATTTAAAAGATGATACTAACATGCTGGAAAACATCTTTAATAACAATGTCATAGAACATACTGAGGCACCTTTTCTTATGGAAATTTCTTATACTAACTTCTTATAAAAGCCAAAAGAAAGCTGCTACATTTAAATGTTGCAAAAAACTTTCAGTGGTAAAATCAGACAAGTGGTTTGGGCTTCCTCCAGGTGATACTATATTTACTTACAATAAAAAAGACTGGCCAGGTACACTGACAACAGATATGCAAGTTCTTTACATTGAGCTTCTGTGGGTGTGTAACACAGAAGTCACTCAGTATAGCCCTTTCTGATATGTAGACAGGATGGTCTTAGCAAATGAAGTGCGGATAAGCTGGCAATGGGGTGTAATGGGGACAAGCAAACACAAAGAATGTTATAAGTCACATCTGCAAACACAAAAGTAGAGTTTTCTTATTTTCAGAATAGTTGGCACTAACTTGTAAAAGCTGCTGTCCTCATTTTGTACAAATGAGCACACCCAGATTCATACAGACATGAACATGCAACCAGGCACACACACTTTTTGTTGTTTGCTGTTAACCACCAAAGTGTGTTTATAAATATTTGACTCAAAATAACTTAAAATTTCCACCTTGAATCTTCTCTGATCTTTACTCAACTGAACACACACACACACACACACAGGTATTTTCAGGCAGGACAGCAAAACTGACTCATGGAGTACAGTAAAGAAGTTCCAAGGGAGATGACTTTTTTAGATCTTTAACACATTAGCAATGATTTATTGCTAACAACACTTAATGTGATGGCTTTAGAAACTGGATTACCACACTTCCTTGGGAGAATCTGCTGAAAACAAAACCAACTCCATTACACAACAGAGAAAATAACCCCAGAGTCTTGCGGCCGATGCATGTGTGGCTGAAGTCACAGACACTATGCAACCCTTTGAAACCTCTAGCCTGCTTCAAGTTAAGGCACAAAGCTTCCCTGTCAGATAAAATGGCAAAGACTTTATTTACACTTTTTTCCAACCTGGTTTCTATAGATTTTGAATTGATGGCTCTTAACATCAGCTGATTAATCTATGAGTTTGGTCAAGCCACTCAAGCACTTGCAACCTTTGCGATGACCACAGAGATGAGCCCACCATTCAAGACCCTCCAACGGCCTGTTGTAAGTTATCTACCTTCATTTCCTACTGTGCCTTCCTATTGCACCCCACTGACCAAGTCACAACCACTACCACTCATGTCACGTTCCTCTCACTTCTCTTCCTTCCCCCCTGAGACTCCCTATCAAACATCCTACTCAGTCCTTAAGACCTAGTTCCCACCTACACACAAAATATTTACTGAACACCTTATTAGAATAAATTCCTTCTTCACCCAGTTTATATTACTATCATAATACCCTGAACATTATCTTTGTTTCCTGAACACTTAGGCTTGTTCCTTCCTCTTATAAATTCCTAGGGGGCAGAGCTTTGTTGTATGGATTCTGTTAACTTTATACCCAGGTGCAAAATAGAGATTGGGGTATTTTTTTAAGTCTTTTGAATTTTAAGACCTGGCTAATCAACCAAAGTCATCTGGGAATAACAGAGATGGTAAAACCTTCCTAAGTAACATCTCCTCTGACACACATGTGTTACAATGCTTTAGCGATAAGAGAAAACAAATCCTTACATTATCAACAACTGAATTCTCATGACAATTGTCAGACAATTCTCTTCATGACAGATTATGTTGCCTGCTTCCAACAACTCAAGGTGGACTGAAAACAGATCTGCTCATAAAAGGCTGAGCAGGAAGGTGGCATATTAAACTGTTGTCAAGTCAGGTGTTCCGCATATACGTATCCAATACTAACAACTCAGCAAGGCAAAGACATCCATTTTTTTTTTTTAATTTAAAGAAATTGAACCTCAGAGAAGTCAAAAAGTTTTCCTGAGGCCATGCTGCCAGAAAGCAGTAAAAGTGGGGATCTACTCTCTGGGTTGTAGAACTACGAAGTCTAAACTCTTTCCATCCTGCCCAGCTGCCTCTCACAAATACATGGCTAAGATCTTAGCTGAAGATGAATGAGAAGGATTCTCTAACTACTTCATATTGTTTGTAGGGCTTTCAAGTAATACCTGTGCAGCTGACATGGAACTGTGAAACCCTGGCCATTGCTGAGAGCCTCAAGGCAGGAAACAGTGTGAGACAGAAAATGCCAATATAAACTATTATAGTACTGTATAAAGCTTAAAGTTATGAAGATGAGAATATATACTTCTACCACTTATTAAATATTTCTGACATTATATATATTTTATATTGTGACTCATAAAAAAGCATTAGTAGCTGTATTAGAAAAATAAACAGAGCATTAGAAGTTGTAAGATGTGAAATTCAGTCCAGAAAACCATGAACTTGCTCTGGTGTCTTGAGCCAGTCATTTCCCTGTTTGGGTTTATTGCTTGATAAAGGGATTGATTACATGATTTCCAATATACCCATTGGTCCTAACATCCTATAAGCCTGAGGTGATTAACTGGCAGACCTTCAGAATCTCACCAAGGAAGACACAGTCTGCTCATGCCAGCACTCTGAACATTATCTGATGTGCATCAAATTATGATCCACACCGCTTTCCTGAAAGTATATGTAGCTCACTGAGGAGTCTAAGTTGTGAATCAAAAGAAAGCATAAAAATGGAAACCATTAAATAGATGTCTGAAGGTGATTCCCTCTCTGCTTTCTTTTGAAGTGAGCCCAGCTATTTCCTGGCACTGGAGTATCTGTTTCCTCACTTCAGGCTAGATTTTAGAATTTTTGCTTCAAGACAAACGCAGGATCTGGTTTTGGGTTCTGTATACAAAGTGAAGTGGTAACCATTCCAAATTCAAGCAGAACGCCTTCCCATGGCACAGTCCACAGGAATTCCAGCAGGGCTGGGTTTGTTTTGGGGTGGAGAGTGGCAGTAGCTGCAGAAATGCTCACTAAATGGAAGAAGGTGTGATATGCTGCAGAAAGGGATGAACTGCCAAAAGCAGCAATGCTGGGAAAACCTGGCATCCTAACTGAAACAACTGCAGGAGAGGTTTGGGATACTCATTTGTGTGTCTTTACACTGCTTGAAAAATCACAAGCATCACCCAAAGTCTTCTTTCAACACACACAATAACAGAAAACGCAAACCAACACATAACAACCATGAAAACAACAGCTTTTTTCCAACAAGCCTACTGTGGAGTTCTGGTTTCAGCATAAAGTGAACTACTGGGCCGCCGCTGTGGCGTAGAGAGTAAGTGTGTTTACAGCCCTTTTGGAATTTGAAAGTAGATCTTGCATTCATTTATGCCTTGGCACAAACTTGCTCTTGGTCAAAGAAGTCATGTGGTGGGTCACTGCCCATTGCACGCTGGAGTCCGCATCAAATTTTGATAAGCTCTGCAGAAATACGGAAACTCCTTATAGGGGATTTGTAGAAGAAGAACTGTACCAGATTCTATTCTAAGCCCACTGCTCAGCTGCCAGTGCCTAGCTTAACCTGGAACATTCTTACAAGCTTGGAGAGGGAGATTAAACGGACCTTTTGCCCTGAATCTTTGCATTGGCTTCTAAGTTCATTTGAAGTTTATTTGAAAACAGCCCCATCTTTTTAAGGAGCCCCTTTTGATTATTTGCCAAAACACTTTCCACACAACAATCTAAAAGGCAAAGGAACAGCAGAGCTGTTCACTGTCTAGTCTTGAGGGAGAAGGAAGAACAAAAGGATCTTTTCCTCTACCAATGAAGAGGGGCAATCAATGTGTTCTAAGGAATTTCAACTGCAATTTTTTTTGGTGGTAGTATTAGGTGCTTAGCACTGTGTTAAGCACTGGGGATTTTAGAAGATATTTACCATATGTAGGAAGATAAGATTAGTTATTTTTTTTAAAAAAAGATGTATTGTAGTTATTTGAAAGACAGAGTTACAGAGAGAGGTAGAGAGGTCTTCCATTCTGCTGGTTCACTCCCCAAATGACCGCAATGGCCGGTGCTTCACTGATCCGAAGCCAGGGGCCAGGAACTTCCTCCATGTCTTCCCACGCAGATGCAGGGGCCCAAGGACTTGAGCCATCTTCTATTGCTTTCCTAGGCCATAACAGAGAGCTGGATTGGAAGTGTAGCAGCCGGGACTCGAACCAGTGCCCAAATAGGATGCCAGCGCTCCAGGCTGGGGCTTTAACCCACTGAGTTACAGTGCTGGCCCCAAGATTAGTTATTTCATACAACTTGGTCTTGGCTTCCCAAATGCTTTCCAGTTCTATTCATTAACCACCAACTAAAAAAAAATATTAATTTGTTCGGTACTGAATCAACATTGCAGAAGGATTCAGAAGAGGCTGGACTTGATTGTAATATGTGAGGGCACTTCAAAAAGTTCATGGAAAATGAAATTAAAAGACAAGTTCAATTTGGTGTAATTTTGAAATCCGGCTGGCGCCGTGGCTTAACAGGCTAATCCTCCGCCTTGCGGAGCTGGCACACTGGGTTCTAGTCCTGGTTGGGGCGCCGGATTCTATCCTGGTTGCCCCTCTTCCAGGCCAGCTCTCTGCTATGGCCTGGGAAGGCAGTGGAGGATGGCCCAAGTCCTTGGGCCCTGCACCCGCATGGGAGACCAGGAGAAGCACCTGGCTTCTGGCTTCGGATCAGCGTGATGCGCCGGCCGCAGTGGCCATTGGAGGGTGAACCAACGGCAAAGGAAGACCTTTCTCTCTGTCTCTCTCTCACTATCCACTCTGCCTGTAAAAAAAGAAAAAAAAAAGAAAAAAGAAAAAAAAATTTGAAATCCAAGCATAGCTTTTTAATCGTGTATACTTTCCATGGACTTTTTGAAGACCCATCATCTATAGATGGAGGTATAAGCACTACTTTCTTTAGGGGAAAGAATTGGAAGAGCAAGTCAGAAGAACTTCCTAGAAAGTCAAAAATGTGTACTTGAATTGAGGCTTAGACAGAAGGGTAAAAGCCATGACAATGAAGTTAAAAATTACCTAAAGAGCATTTTAGAGTTTAACAGTTATAGTTTCTGACATTATATCAGTTGTCTCATTTGAAGACAAGGTCAACAATGGCCTGAAATTTTACTCAGTTTAAAAAAAAAAAAAACCGGGGTCGGCGCTGTGGCTTAGCTGGTAAAACCACCGCCTGAAGTGCCGGCATCCCATGTGGGTGCAGGTTTGAGTCTGGCTGCTCCATGTCTAATCCAGCTCTCTGCGATGGCCTGGGAAAGCAGTAGAAGATGGTCCAAGTCTTTGGGCTCATGAACTCACATGGAAGACCTGAAAGAAGCTCCTGGCTCCTGGCTTTGGATTGGTGCAACTCCGGCCACTGTGGCCAATTGGGGAGTGAACCAGCAGGTGGAAGACCTCTCTCTCCCTACCTCTCATTCTCTCTCTGTGTAGCTCTATCAAATAAATAAATCTTTTTTTTTTAAAAAAAAAAAAGCCTAAAAATAATTTGGGAATGATGTATATTTATTTTTTCTTATAAAATTTATTTGTGGGGTAGACATTTTGCCTGGTGGTTATAACTGAAGCTAAGAAGCTCATGTACCACATCAGAGTACCTGGGTTCAATCCCTGGCTCTGGTTCCTGATTCCAGCTTCCTGCTAATGTGGTCCCTGGAGGCCTGCAATAATGGCTCAAGTCATTGGGTCCCTGCCACCCTCATGGGTGATCTGAATTGAGTTCCCAGCCTGATTTTAGCTCCCAGCCCTGTGGGCAATTGGGGAATGAACTGTCAGATGGGTGCTCCTCTCTTTCTTTCCCTCCCTCCCTCCCTTTGCTTGTCAAATTTTTTTAAATACAAAAAATAAAATTTACTTTTGGGTTCTTTGTGGATAAAAAAAGTGGTTTGCTGATGCAAAGATCCTAAGTAATAAAATGTGCTTCCCTGTGGCCTGTAGTAGCCTGCCTGCAGCCCAGCACTGGCATGAGGTAGAGAAAGCAGTTATGCTACCCTGAAGAGTTGCCAAGGGAACAGCCTGCATTTTATGATATTATGATCAGATTAGGGGCAAATGGACTGACCCCATCGTACTGCCGGATGAAGACCAGCTGCTTGAAAAATCACAATGATGACCCAAAGTCTTCTTTCAACACACACAACAACAGAAAACCCAAACTAACACATAACAACCATGAAAAGAATAGTTTTTTTCCAACAAGCCTACTGTGGAGTTCTGGTCTCAGTATAAAGTGAATTATTGGGCTGGCACTGTGGCATAGAGGGAAAAGCTGCCATCAACAGTGCTGGCATCCCATATGGGTGCTGGTTCGAGACTCGGCTGCTCCACTTCCGATCCAGTTTTCTGCTATGGCCTGGGAAAGCAGTAGAAGATGGCCCAAGTCCTTGGGCCCCTGCACCTGTGTGGGAGACCCAGAAGAAGCTCCTGGTTCCTGGCTTTGGATTGGCATAGCTCCGGCCGTTGTGGCCAACTGGGGAGTGAACCATCAGATGGAAGACCTCTCTCTCTCTCTCTCTCTCTCTCTCTCTCATATCTCTGTGTAACTTCGATTTTCAAATAAATAAATCTTTTAAAAAAAGTGAATTACTGCACTTTTATTTTCTTCTTTATATGCAGTTAGACTCTCTCGTGATTTTTCTCTCATTCAAGATACATAATCTTAAACCCAGATTTACAGTATTTTAATCAATGTCAACCAGAAAGGAAATGAGTTTAGATTGAAGTACTTTAAAAGAAAACCTATACAGGGTTCAACAGTGCTTGAATATCTTGGCTGTCCTCACAACATGCCTGTATTGTATCAGTGCATTTAATGCAATGCCAGAAAGTTATCCAGGTGGCCAAGGAGCTGGCTTAATATAAGAGGATAGGGTGGCTTTGGAACTAAATCCAAATGGCACACTAAAGCTTTGTTATCCATATGGTAAACATCAGAGTGAAGTGTTAGGGGCACTAAATTCGAGTAAATTCCAGTGAATAAATACTTGTGTCATTTATGGATCTTAAAAGATGCTCAAATACATGCTAGCTTGAAATAACAATAAAAGATCTTTATATAGATGAGATACTTAATTAAAGGCTAGATATGGTTTTTGTAATCTAATCACCAATTATTCAAAAGAAGGATGACATTATCATTGTCCACATTTTAGAGATAAGAGAGCACTGAGTCATTTTTAAGATTTGTTTTTTGTTTATTTCAAAGGCAGAGTTACAGAGAGAGAGAAGGAGAGACAGATATCCTCCATCCACAGATTCATTTCCCAAAAGGTAGCAATGGCCATGGCTGGGCCAGGCCAAATTCAGATGTCTAGAACTTCTTTTGGGTCTCTCACATGCAAGCAGGGATCCAAGTACTTGGGCCATCTTCTGCTGCTTTCCCAGGTGCATTGGCAGGAAGCTTGACTGGAAGTGGAAAAACTGGGACTTGAACCCATGCACTTTTGGGATGCTGGCAATGCAGGAGGAGGCTTAACCTACTATGCCACAACACTGGGCCCAGGCTGAGTCTTTAAGAGGGCTAAAGTAACTTATCCAATGTTCCTCTGCTCATGGGCAGGATTTCTTCTGGGCTCTGCCTCTAACCACTCTATGACGTTGACTCTCAAGGCTAAATAACTAAAGCAATGCAATGTCTGATGTTGCACAGTAGGTGAAAAGGAATCTCACATTGTGTCTGTGTGATGAGAGCTTACACAACTGTCTACATTTAAGAGTGTGAGTGTGTGTGTGTGTGTGTGTGGAAAGAGCAAGAGGAGGTAAAGAATACACAATGCATAGATAACTCATCCAAGTCAGAATAATCCTGACACACAAGGGAAGAAAGAAGTTTGAGGAATGACAAAGACAAATTCTAATGGCACTTGACTTGGAAGAAGCCATTTGATTTATTTTAAAGGGAATATATGACATTCAAATGATGGAGGCAGTTGGGTAGAATTTCAATTATTAGAAATGAAAAATAAAAAGCTTAACTCTTTAACCCAGAGAGATTACCACAGGACAGTGGACTGTAATACGGCCAGGATGTAAAAAAGAAAGGGGGAGAGGAGATTTTAAATTTTCTCCTGGGATGCTAATTATCCTTACATCTATTTCTGAACTGAGCATGTGCCCTATAAATGATACTGATGAAGTGAGGTTGTAAAATTTCTCCCTAACTACATCCACATTGTAGTTTTTGTATGTCTCTCAGAACTATTTTAGTACATTTTTCTGGGCAAACTTCTCATCTACTAAACATGAGGGGTAGACAAGATGCCCCCAACTAAAGGCCTTTTAGCATCTCCTGACATGACATTGGACATATACTGCCAAGGACAGACACTAAGTGAATGCTTTGTTAACCAAATTTCCCTGGAGAAGAAGTTTCTTCAAATTAAATGAGATTTGCTCAAATAGGTCCCTAAATTCAACAACAGTGTTAAGCTTGTGAAGCCTAACCATTTCAAAGTAGCAGAGTTTGTGTGGTGTGTAGTGTTACCTAGCCAAGAGCTTAATAATGCTAATAAAAGAGTATCTAGAACTCTGCCTGACACACAGTAGGTGTCCAGTATTCTGAATACATGAACACACAAAGACTGATTAAGAATTCATGATTATCAGAGAAATCCTTGCCAATGCACCTGGGAAAGCAGCAGAAGATGGCCCAAAAACATCTTGGAAAAGACCCCAGAGGCACAGGTAGTCAAAACCAAAACTAACAATTGAGATTGCATCAAATTGAGAAGTTTCTGTACTGCAAAAGAAACAGTCAGGAAAGTGAAGAGGGCAACTAACAGAATGGGAGAAAATATTTGCAAATTATGCAACCAAGAAAGGATTAATAAGCAGAATCTACAAAGAGATCAAGAAACTCCATAACAACAAATCAAACAACCTACTTAAGAGATGGGCCAAGGTACCTAAAAAGACATTGTTCTTTTCTTTCTTTCTTTTCTTTTTTTTTTTTTTTTTTGGTAGTCTAAATAGACATTTTTCAAAAGAAGAAATCCAAATGGCCAACAGACACATGAAAAAATGCTCAGGATCACTAGCCATCAGGGAAATGCAAATCAACACCACAATGAGGTTTCACCTCACACTAGTTAGAATGGCATATGTACAGAAATCAACTAACAACAGAAGCTGGTGAGGATGTGGGGGAAAGGCATACTAATCCACTGTTGGTGGGAATGCAAACTGGTAAAGCCACTATGGAAGACAGTTTGGAGATTCCTCAGAAACCTGAATATAACCCTACCATACAACCCAGCCATCCCACTCCTCGGAATTTACCCAAAGGAAATTAAATTGGCAAATAAAAGAACTATCTGAATCTCAATGTTTATTGCAGCTCAATTCACAATAGCTAAGACATGAATCAACCTAAACACCCATCAACAGAAGACTGGATAAAGAAATTATGGGATATGTGTGCTATAGAATACTACACATTGGTTAAAAAAAAAAAATGAAACCCAGTCATTTGCAACAAAGTGGAGGATTCTGGAAAACATCATGCTGAGTGAAATCAGCCAGTCCCAAAGGGACAAATATCATATGTTCTCCCTGATCAGTGACAACTAACTGAGCACTTAAAAGGAAACCTGTTGAAGTGAAATGGACACCAGGAGAAACAATGACTTGATCAGCCCTTGTCCTGACTGTTGAGGAACAACTTACTATTTTATTCTTTTTAGTACTTTCTTTTTCTACTTAATACCATTGGTTGAACTCTTTAATTAACACACAGTTATTCTTAGGTGTTAAATTTAACTGAAAAATGATCCCTGCTAAAAATAAGAGTGGGAATAAGAGAAGGAGGAGATGTACAGTTCGGCACACGCTCACTAGTACTTATCCCTAATGGTAGAGCTAGAAATGTGCCATGGGACTCCAAATCCCTTTAAGTTGGCATATACCAATGCCATCTTACTAGTTAAAATGATCAGTTTAACTTCAAAATTGATCTTGTAAAGATATGATTAAGTGTCAAAGGGATCACATAAATAAGACCAGTTTCTGTTAGTAATAATTTTTAGGCATGGAAAGCCAAGACACGCTGGGAAAAAAAAAAGACGAAGAAGAAGAAGAAGACCTAAATGAAGGATCTCAGTGAGTGTGATCCCAGTGGAAAGAATGGGGCCATCAAAGAAGGAGGTACCTTTCTCTGAAGGGAGGAGAGAACTTCCACTTTGACTATGGCCCTGTCAGAATAGGATCGAAGTCGGCGAACCCTAAAGGCTTCCATAGCTTCGGCAACTCATGGCTAGAGCCTAGGGAGATTACTGACGCCATAAACAAGAGTGTCAAATTGTTAAATCAACATCAGGAGTCACTGTGTACTTACGTCCCATGTGGGATCTGTCCTTAATAGGTTGTCCAAGGTGAAGTAATGATATAGCTAGTACTGAAACATTAATGTGATATACACTGTTATTTAATGCTATAACTAGTACTCCAACAGTATTTTTTCACTTTGTGTTGCTATGTGAGGGCAAACTGTTGAAATCTTTAAATATACTAAACTGATTTTCTGTATATAAAGAGAATTGAAAATGAATCTTGATGGGAATGGAAGGGGAGAGCGAGTGGGAAAGGGGAGGGTTGTAGGTGGGGGGGAAGTTGTGGGGAGGAATTTGTAATCCATAAGCTGTACTTTGGAAATTTATATTCATTAAATTAAAAAAAAAAAAAAAGAAGAGAGTGACCCAACATGGGAATCAGGATACATGGCAGACTCATAGAATGGCAAATGCCCTAAATAGCACTCTGGCCTCAGAATCAGCCCTTAAGCATTCAGATCAAGCTAAAAAGCCCTTGAGAGTTTCTCAGGCATGGAAAGCCAAGACACTGTGGCAAATAATGACTTAAACGAAAGATCTCTGTGAGTGAGATCCCAGTGGAAAGAATGGGCCATCAAAGAAGGAGGTACCTTTCTCTGAAGGGAGGAGAGAACTTTCACTTTGACTATGGCCTTGTCTAAATCAGATCAGAGTTGGTGAACTCAAGAGGCTTCCATAGCCTTGGCAACTCATGACAAGAGCCTCGGGTGATTACTGACATCATAAATAAGAGTGTCAATTGTTAAATCAACAATGGGAGTCCCTGTGCACTTACTCCCCATGTAGGATCTCTGTTTGTTATACTATGAAAATTAATGGTAAAGCTAGTATTCAAACAGTACTTTATACTTTATGTGTCTGTGTGGGTGCAGTCTGTTGAAATCTTTACTTAGTATATACTAAGTTGATCTGTATATAAAGATAATTAAAAATGAATCTTAAGGAAGAATGGGATGGGAGAGGGAGTAGGAGATGGGATGGTTTGTGGGTGGGAGGGTGGTTATGGGGAGAAAAGCCACTATAACCCACAAGAAGTACTTTTGAAACTTATATTTAGTAAATAAAAATTTTCTAAATAAATAAATCAAAAAAACCTCACACTGATTCAGAGGCCATATTTTGTTCATAAACATCTGTCAATTCCCTTATTTGTTTGGGTCCATTCTTCCCTTTCCTTGATGTCACTGATGGGCAGTTTCTGAAGAGGACACTATAGTATAATTTTTCCTCCATATAAAACCTGTATGTGGACTATTGGATACCTGGTATAAAATTTATTGTATACAATATACTCCCCAAAAGAAAATCATTAGTTCCTGGGGTATTGGGGTGAATCTTAAAAAATTACTCATGAATAATGGAGGGAAATGTCACTGGGGTTAGTGCCTTGAATAGTTATCACATCTACAAAGGAGCACTCTATCATATCAGTGGACTTTTGGGAAGCTATTTACTTGGTTTTTAAAATGTAATCTTTAAAAGAATCCTCAATATGCACAAGGGAAGAGAGAAAATAAACACAGATGCAAAAGAAACAAACTGAATTGTGCTTTTTTTGGGTCTTCCTAGTCATTTTGCAAATTCCTTCAAAGTATGCATTTAGATCTTTTCATGTTCTGATTACATTCGTCATTAAAACATTGGGTATAATCCCCCACTGCTACCACTGTGGAACTGGAAGTTTATGTTAACTGCACCAAGTACACTTTCAGAATTCTCTTGTTGCATGAACAATGTGGTTTGCCCACTGGCACTGAAAACACCACATTGGAGGAAAATCAGAGTAACCAGGATTCTCCACATTTTACTTTATTTCCTTGCTGGCAATATTATCATCTGTATAAATTACATTTGAATTTTTAAAAAAATGCACAACGTATCTACAAACTTGTGACCACTGACCTTGAAACAGATACAGAGGAATGTAAGGGAATACAAATTATTTTCACAAAGACCCTCCAAGAGCACCATGCAAGATTTTGTGAGGAATAGAGATGAGTAAGACGATGTTTCAATACTCAGACCTTACAGTATAGTTGGGGGAATTCAGTGAGCACATAAATTATCAGAGTTCAACCCCGGCCAGTCCCTTCCTTTCTCTGGCCTCAGTTATCCTATCTGCAACTGAGTTTTGAACTCATTTGGTGTACCCTAGTGAACTGTTTCAAGATTATTTCTTTTATAGCAAAAGACCTAGATATCCTCAATGCTATAAAACAGCACCAGATAGTTCTTTTCTAACATAATGACTCAGTTCTATGAAGTCAGTGAAGATGCCTTCAAGACAAAATTGATGTAGAATTATAACTGTGATGATTTAGATGATGCTAACTGTGACAATGTAGATACTGAAGATGGCAGCAGCTAATATTTATGAGCATTGGACACTCAAAATGTGTATGATGGGGTTGGGCGTTGTAGAACAACAGGTTAGGCCACCATTTGGGATGCCTACATCCCATATCCAGTTTGAGTTTCAGCTCCTCCATTTCTGATCCAACTTCCTTCTCAATGCCTGGGAAGGCAGCAAATGATGGCCATCCACATGGCAGTCCTTGCTGGAATTCAAGGCTCTTGGCTTCAGCGTAGCTTCACATGGCTGTTGAAGGCATTTGGGGAGTAAATCAGATGGAAAATTTCTTTCTCTTGCTCTCTCTCTCTCTCCCTCTGTCCCTCCATCCCTACCCCTATTCTTCCATTCTTCCCTCCCTCCATATCTACCATTCTCCCTCCCCCATGGCTACTTAAGAAGGCTGTTCTTTTCCATAAGTTACACTTCACTGAAGTTTTATAAAAATAATTTGCCAAGGTTATTTACATCCTGTAACTATATATATATATATAATCATATATATCATATATATATATCATATATATCATATATATATATACACATATATATATTATCATTCCACTCCTACATTTATCTCTTTGAGAAATATTTTTATATATGTACAAGACATGTGCTCCTATAAAACATTCCTTGTAGTAACAGACCCAATCCTAAATAATCCAAATGTCTCTCAACAACAGAATGGAAAAGTGTTTTCATGCAATGGAAAATTATGCAGAAATGAAAAAGGACTATGCCTTCTGCATAAGATGTAAAAAGTTGGAAATAGCACTGCTGTCACTGACATAACAAGAAACGTGCTGGACAATCTGTAAATTCATGACTTTATTTTTTTCCTTTTTTTTTTCATCCATTAGAGAACTTAGGCTACAGAGAAACCAACTAACCTGAAATCTAAGGAAAGGCTGACGACTCTATTGACAGATGGTCAGTGAGCACTTGCTTATCAGAGGCAGATTACTCTGAATATCATGCTACCAGTAAGAAAAGTCATTCCAAATTGCTGGCTAATTGTAAAAGCCTGGCTATGTATTAATATAAGAATACACAACCTCTGGGCCGTGCAAAAAAGAGAAATCAAAACAGATCTCATCAGATGCTCACATGACAGATGGGGTAGGGTGAAGGTCCTTTTCAACGGTTTTGCTGGGAACGGAAGACAGCGGCAGCTGTGAGGAAGGCTGAGTGCCACTCCAAAATCCTTCCCCCATGATTTTCCTTCAGAGCCAAAGTCTTAGCCCTGGGAAAAGGCAGTGAATCCAGTTGCCCTCAGGGAAGTAAAGATGCCCTTCAGCCAGGGGAAGGGGTCAAACAATGATTTCAGTTCTGAGGGAGAGGCAGGATCAGATCATAATGCCCCAAATAAAATAAAGCTGAAGCTGGGCAGAGAACAGTCCCCTGGCTCACAAACATCGAGTAGAAAGTAACAGTAGTGTAGTATTGGGGCGGGGGGGGTAGAGGCACACAGAGAAGATCTAAATATAAGGGTGGAGCAGATACCGAGAAAATCCTCTTGGCAAAGCATCTCCCACTGCAGAGACAAGGTAACATTAGAGATGTTTGAAACCTGAGATGCACCAAGGGTAACCATAGCAACAAAAGCCCACCTCCAGTCAAACTCAACCCCTAAACAAACTGAAGCAAATACCCCGCACTAAAGACCTAACAGAAGAAAAGGCATGTGGATTTCCAGACATCCAATATATTTGCCCATGTCTTTACTATCTTATACAAAATGACTTTTAAAGAACTACAAGGCATACACAAAAGCAAAAATAACAGAGACAAAGCAAACAACAGAAAAAGATTCAGAAAGGAGATAGATGTTGGAAGCATCAGATAAGAAATTTAAAGTAACCATGATTCATGTTGAAAGCTCCAGTAGAAAAGGAAGCAAACATGCATGATCAGCAGACACACAGAAACTATGTCATAGGAGACTCTGTCTCATTCTCTTACGAGAACAAAATGGAAATGCTAGAAATGGAAAACAGTAAGAGAGAAGAAAGCTTTTAATATCCTCCTGAGTATATTCAACAGCCAAGGAAATAATTAGCAAACCTAAAGCCTGGTTAGTAAGTATTATTACCAATTAAACTTGAAGCTATGCAAACAGGAGGGGACAAAAGAGCAGAACAGATCATCCAAGAATCGTAACATATCAAGCACCTAGGTACTTGGAATTCCTGAAGGAAAAAAGAGAAAGAATGATGCAATAAATACAAATTTGGAGGGATAATGGCTGCTTATCTTCCAAAACTCATGAAACAAACAACAAAAGATATACAATCCAAGAAATTAAGGGATTAAGGGACTGCCAAACAGGATATACACAAAAAGAAAACTAGAAACTCAAACCCCAAATACTTCAATAAACACATAATTTTCAAACTGTTAAAAAACAAAGAGAAAATCTTTGGAACCAATCAGAGAGAAAACAAAAACAAAAACACACCCGAAAAATAAAAACCCATAAATCTACTGCATAGAAAAAAGAGAACAAATTGACAGCAGACCTCTCATGAGAAGCTATACGAGTGAGAAAACAGTGGGATGATAACTTCAAAGAAAGGAAAGAGAAAAGTTGTCAACAAATCTCTCCCCATTAAAAATATTTCCCAGGGGCAGGCTTTGTGTCCCAGAGCAGGTTATACTGCTGCTTGCAACTCTATAAATCCCTATAAGAATGGCTGGGATCAAGTCCCACCTCCTCCTCCTCCACTTCTGATCCAGCTTCCTGCTAATGCTGCTGGGAGGCAGTAGATAATAGTCCAAGTACTAGGGTGCTTACTATCCATGGGGGTTACTCCAAAGAGATTTCTGGCTCCTGGCTTTGGCCTGGCACAGTCCCAGCTGTTGCAAGCATTTGAGGAGTAAACCAGTAGACTGAAAATCTCTGTCACTCTTTCAAATGAATGAATGAATGAATGAACGAATACACAAATCTTTTAAAAATATCATACAGTTAAGAGGAATTGAAATGTTTCAGGAGAACAAAATTAAGAGGGGATTCACTTCCAACAGACCTATACCACAAGAAGTGATGGAAAAAGTCCTTCAGGAAGAAGGAATGTGATACCAGACAGAAACCTGAATTTACAGAAAAGAAATGAAAAGTGCTTGCTATGGTGTAGATATGGTTTGAATGTGTCCCCTCAAAGGTTCATCTGCTGGAATCTTGGTCCTTAAGGTGGTGATGTGGTGAGACAGAATCTAACAGGAGGCACTCATATTTTTTTAAGATATATTTATCTATTTGAAAGACAGAGTTTATATATAGAGAGGGACACACAGAGAGAAATAGATCTTCCATCCACTGGTTCACTCCCCAGATGGCTGCAATAGCCAGAGCTGGGCCAGTCCAAAGCCAGGAGATTCTGGGTCTCCCACATGAGTGACAGGGTCCCACATCCTCTGCTGCTTTCCAGGTGCACCACCAGCAGGGAACTGGATCAGAAGTGGAGCAGTTGGATCCTGAACTGGCATCCATATGGTATGCTGGTGTTACAGGCAACAACTTTACCCATTACACCACAATGCCGGCCCTGGCACTGTCTTTAAGAGAGATTAATGCTTTTCTCTGGAGAGTACATTCTCTCTCTTGCAGGAGGTTCCCAGAAAGCAGGTGTTATACATGAGCATGGTACCTCTCCCTGCATCCCCTTTGCTTCCTGTATGACAATGTGACTTCTTCTCACACAAGCTCCTGCTGTGTTGTGCTCATCTTTTAGACCCTCACCAGAGTCTAGCAGATGTTAGTGCCACACTCTTGGATCTCTAGAACTGTGACCTTTTACTTTATAGAGTACCCAGAATTTGGGTGTTTTGCTACAGCAACACAAAATAGAATAAAATAGTGCTGAAAAATTCTAAATAAGTAAATTATTTTTTCCTTATTTTTAACCAATGTAAAAGATAACAGTCTGGGGCTGGCTTTGTGGCACAGAGGGTAAGATGTCACTTGCAATCCTGGAATCCCATATCAGAGTGCTAGTTTGAGTCTCAGATGTTCTGTTTCCAGTCCCTCTTTCTGCTAATGCACATGGGAAGGCAGAAAATGGTGGCCCATTAAATACTTGAGTCATTGCCATCACGTGGGAGATCTGGATGGAGTGAAACAGTAGATGAAAGATCTTTCTCCCTCTCTCTCGCTCTCTCTTTTGAATAAATAGCTAAAATAAATCTTTAAAAAGACAACAATTAAAAGCAAAATGAAAAGCAACTGTGCCGTATGTCTATAGCCTATCTACAAGTCAAAAGAATGACAAGAGCACATGGTATTTGAGTAGAAGATTGGATTGGATATATACCACCACAAGGTACTAAGACTACTCACAAAGTGTTATAATATTATTGAGGGTAGTTCCTGATTAATTAAATATGTATATTTTAAGTCAAAAGGCAACATTAACATTAAAACAACTAATAAAAAATGAAAATAAAATAGAATTGTGAAAAATACTCAGCGTAAAGAAAGGTAGTAAAATAGAACAGATGGAAAAGAAAAACAAGAGAAGTTGGCAAGCTTGTGATTTTTAATCCGATCATATGGATAACCACATCCTGGGTAAATAGTCTAAATACACAAATTAGAATACAGAGATTTTCATACTGAATAAAAAAAAGGCCTAATTATTTTCTGAACAAAAGTAACATAGTTACAATATAAAGTTATTGACAGAATAAAACCCAAAAGCTGAAAAAAAAATACCACCTTACCTAATCAAAGGGAACTATATTAATATCAGATAGAGTTCTGCAAAAGAATAATTTAAAGAAGTACATTTTGTAGTGATAAAGGGATCAATTCTAGGGTTCAGAAAACAAAAACCCACATGTATATGCACTTAACAACATGGCTTCAAGCTATAAACATGAAAAAACTCACACAACTTAAAGGAGAAGTAGACAAATCTACAATTATACTCAGGGGTTTCAGTTTCCATCTCTTAGTAACTGACAGAAAAAGTTGATAGAAAATTAGTGAAAATGAAGGAAATTTGTATAATACTATCAGCAAACTTACTTGACATGTAATGAATACTTCATCTAATTCTAGAATACACATATTTTTGAAATGCACAGAACATTCAACATAGATCACATTCTAGCATATAAATCTTAGCAAACTTCAATGAATTTAAGTTATACCAAGTATGTTCACAGACCATAAGGGAAGGGATTAGAAGTCAATAGCAGAAAGGCCTAGGAAAATATTTGGAAACTGAACAACACATTTCTAAACAACAAATCAAAAAAGATGTTAGAAAAAATTTCTATTTGTTGCCCTCCTCCATTTTTTTAATTTGATAAGCAAATGAAAGAGGGAGGGCAGGAAGGAGGAAGAGAGTCAGATAGTTTGCATCTGTAGGTTGATTCTTCAATTGCCTACAACAGCATTTGGGGGCCAATGCTAAGCTCTGAACTCAATTCAGGTCTCCCACTTTAGCTGGAAGCTGGAATCTGGAGTGCAACTGGAACTGAACTCAAGAACTGTCTTGTGGGATGTAGGATGTGGGCACCTTAACCAGTATCTTAGATACACTGGTTAAGATGCTAGGTTAAACACTAGTCTTTTCCCTTTTTCAAAACTCAGTTTTTCATGTATAAAATTAGAAGATTCCTAGGAGTAGATGTTCAGCCTAGCAGTTAAAATGCTGCATTCTTAACTTGGGCTTCTGACTTCATCTTCCTCCAATGTGGACCCTGGGAGGCCGTGGCAATGGCTCCAGTAATTATGTCTCTGCCACCTGTGCTGAAAACCTCAAACTAGACCAGGCCTAGTGATGGCAGGTACGTATGGAGTGAAACAGCACGTGGGAGTGCTCTCTTTCTCTCTTTCTGCCTCTTGAATGAACGAATGAATAAATAAATAAATAAATAAATAAATAAAACCAATTAAAGAGGTTCAATCAAACCATGCTAGTTTCTGGCTTTGAGTAAAGTGGTAGCCTACTGAGTATTTGTTAATTTGAACTGAGTTGCCTTACTATAACTTGCTCATAACTGATAGAATAAAACATTTGCATTTCTAGCACTGATTTTGTAATTTAAGAGGAAAAGTTAAGATGTTGCTTGAATGGCTCTCCAAGAGGGAGACCACAGGTTCTGAGAGATCAGTGCTCTTCTCCCCATGTTATCTCTGTTATCTCATTTCCTGCTACTTTGCAGCTCACTCATTCCTCCACAGCAACTCTGGACTCATGAATGCTTCCTCCTGGGTTTCAAGTCACTGCTCAAAGTCTACCTTGACCACTTCATTGAAAAGCAAAAATTCGGCAGGCGCCGCGGCTCAGTAGGCTAATCCTCCGCCTTGCGGCGCTGGCACACCGGGTTCTAGTCCCGGTCGGGGCACCGATCCTGTCCCGGTTGCCCCTCTTCCAGGCCAGCTCTCTGCTGTGGCCAGGGAGTGCAGTGGAGGATGGCCCAAGTCCTTGGGCCCTGCACCCCATGGGAGACCAGGATAAGCACCCGGCTCCTGCCTTCGGAACAGTGCGGTGCGTGGGCCACAGCGCGCCTACTGCGGCGGCCATTGGAGGGTGAACCAACGGCAAAAAGGAAGACCTTTCTCTCTGTTTCCCTCTACTGTCCACTCTGCCTGTCAAAAAAAAAAAAAAAAAAAAAAAAAAAAAAAGAAAAGAAAAGCAAAACTTCCTTCTGTCCTGTATTTATATTTCCTTCTCACCTGTTCATTTCACTTTCCATCCCATGTATCACCTTCTAACATGCTACATGGTTTATTGTGATTGTGGTCATCATTGCATGTCTTCTCCCATAAGAATGTGAGCAACATAAAGACAGGAATTTCTGCCTGTTTTGTACTCTGATGCATCTGAAGATCCTGGAACAGCTGCTGAACGAATTGAATGACTGTGAAGTAATTCTAAAAATATTTTTTAAAGATTCTTGAGTACTCAGGGGTATATTTTTCTGGTGATATATCTACCACTTTACCATCTAATCTGTTTTGAACAGGTCTTTGGCTAAATTTATTATAATTAGATTATTATAATTAATCTTATTTAATGATTCAGCTGGTATAAGAGTTTTGCCAATGACTGTGGAAACTAGGTACTTCTTAAAAGAAGGAATACAATTTGCAACAAGATGGAGGAATCTGGAAAACATTATGCTGAGTGAATTAAGCCAGTCCCAAAGGGACAAATATCATATGTTCTCCCTGATCGGCGACAACTAACTGAGCACCAAAGGGGAAACCTATTGAAGTGAAATGGACACTATGAGAAACAGTGACTTGATCAGCTCTTGTCCTGACTGTTGATGTACAATGTAATACTTTATCCATTTTAGTATTTTCTTTTTCTACTTAACACTATTGGTTGAACTCTAATTAACACACAATTATTCTTAGGTGTTTAAATTTTAACTGAAAAGTGATCCCTGTTAAATATAAGAGTGGGAAAAAGAGAGGGAGGAGATGTACAATTTGGGACATTCTCAAGCTGACTTGCCCCAAATGGTGGAGTTAGAAACGTGCCGGGGGATTCCAATACAATCCCATCAAGGTGGCATGTACCAATGCCATCTCACTAGTCCAAGTGATCAATTTCAGTTCACAATTGATCACACTGGTAGGTCTAAGAGTCAAAGGGATCACACAAACAAGACTAGTGTCTGCTAATACTAACTGATAGAATAAAAAAGGGAGAGAACGATCCATCATGGGAAGCGGGATACACAGCAGACTCATAGAATGGCAGATGTCCTAAACAGCACTCTGGCCTCAGAATCAGCCCTTAAGGCATTCGGATCTGGCTGAAGAGCCCATGAGAGTATTTTAGGCATGGAAAGCCAAGACACTCTGGGGAAAAAAAAAAAACTAAATGAAAGGTCTCTGCAAGTGAGATCCCAGTGGAAAGAATGGGGCCATCAAAGAAGGAGGTACCTTTCTCTGAAGGGAGGAGAGAACTTCCACTTTGACTATGACCCTGTCGGAATAAGATCGAAGTCGGTGAACCCTAAAGGCTTCCATAGCCTCGGCAACTCATGACTAGAGCCTAGGGAGATTACTGATGCCATAAACAAGAGTGTCAAATTGTTAAATCAACAACAGGAGTCACTGTGTACTTAAGTCTCATGTGGGATCTCTGTGCTTAATGTGTTATCCAATGTGAAGTAATGCTATAACTAGTACTGAAACAGTATTTTTACACTTTGTGTTTCTGTGTGGGTGCAAATTGATGAAATCTTTACTTAATATATACTAAATCGATCTTCTGTATATAAAGATAATTGAAAATGATTCTTGGAGTGAATGGAATGGGAGAGGGAGTGGGAGATGGGAGGGGTGCGAGTGGGAGGGAAATTATGGGGGGGGGAAGCCATTGTAATCCATAAGCTGTACTTTGGACATTTATATTTACTAAATAAAAAAAAAAAAAAGAAGGAATACAGAAAAAAAAAGCATCCAAAAGAATGCCCTCAGGCTACTATGCTGAACATCTACAGCCATTACTTTGCTCTTATTTCAGAGAGAATGAAAGAATGAGAGCCACAGCTGTACCTTTTTCTTTCCTTTCAAAATCTAAAATACAAAACTGGGCGAAGAGAAGTTCATTTAAAAAAAGAATGGAGATATAATATCATCACTGGTCTACATGTTATGGGAATATGCTAAAATTACAACACATTTAATTGCTATAGTTACCGTTCAAACCAGCATTCCTACTTTCATCACTATAATGAAGGGCAATAGACACTTGGATAATTCCTCACATTTTTGTAAGGTACTATGCTATTCACAAAAGGTAAGAACAGTCATTATACATCCAACTGCATCCTAGTCAGGATGTCAAAGCATGCATTATTATCCCCATTGAAAAAGAGAACTGGAAAAGTTTAGATAATCTGCCTAAGGTATCCTCCTAAAGAACAGCAAAGGAGGGGAACGTATGCTGCACTAGCAGTGACACTAAGGATCTGGCACCATTCTGGTATTAACTAGCTGAGTGTCCATAAATATTCACTCTCCAATTAATTTCAGAATTGAAAGCATGGCCTGAATCTGTAACTTACAACTGTGGACAGCAGATTCTTACTGAGCCTTCAAAGAAAAGTCTTAAGATGAATGCATCACCTGTGAACTATATAAACTAATAGATAATAGATAAATACTTAAGCACTAGTGTAATAAATAAGCCTGCCAATTATTTATAGACATAAGTGTACCTCTAGTTTTCAAATATGTGTTGAAGCTACGTTAAATAAAACATATTCTACTATTAATGGGATTCATGATAATTCCATGCCAGTATTTTATACAAGTTAACATATATTAACTCTATATTACATGGGTGTTTGCAACACATTAAGAACTTAACATTTACTCTCTAATGGCTCTTCCAAGTGGAAACTTCTAAGATGAAGGGTGTGAGACTGGTCACTTTGTGATAAAACTAGGGCTTTTCTTCCCAGAGCAATGATTTTAGACAGCTTTCTAATCCCAGGAGCCTTTGTTTAAGCTAAAACTCAAAGATCAAGGTGAAATATGGGTAAAAAAGGGGCTGCCATGTCTGATTGGATTTTTGTGTAGCTGGAGTAGACTGAGGAAAGGGGGTAGGGCTGTGGAAAGCTGGCCAGCCAGGCCACTTTTCCCTACCCAGGCACTGCTCCAAGGCATTTTCAGGGCTGTGTGGAGTACTTTCAAAATAACCACTGAGAAAAGGTTAAAGCTCATAAAACTTCCAATAGACCCATAAGAAAACCCTGAATAATCCAACCAAGAAAATGGATGGAAGATGTGAATAGGCAAGTGGCTAGTAAGCACAGGAAATGATGCTAAACTCAGTAAAAATCATAAAAATTCAAATTAAAACATCAAGATTCCATTTTAACATTGGTTTTGGCAAAAAAAATTATTTAAAAGATGGAATATGTTTATGGTTGGCTAGAGTATTAGGATACACCATTGAGAAGAATCAATGAGGCCCCTTTTTGGAGAGCTATTCCAGTAGGTATCCACATTGATGTGTACATGCATTTTTGACTAAGCAAACCATTCCAGAAATCTGTTCTGCCCAAAGTCAAAGTGTCACAATGTCCTGATGACAATTGCACAAAGATATTTGCCTTTAGCTGCAAAAATGGAAACAATATAAATACTCATCACGAGGGAAAATGACTGCGAGTTATGGTTTATGCATCCTATAGAACTCTGACACCATTAAAGAGACTGAGGCTCATGCACTGGCATACACTGTTAGGGCAAAAAGACACCAAACAGTAAGTCCAGTGCTATGTGTACATACATGTGTGTTTGTATATGTTTATAATGCATGAGAAATTCTGGAATTAGATACACAGACTCTTAACAATGGCATCCCCTGGAGAAAAGAGTTGAGAAGAATACTTCTGCATAATTTAATGAATTATGTTTCAAATAAACAAATAGGAACACTGTACTGTGTACCAGGTGATCTCTTAACATATAAGTTGCTTGAATCAGAAAACTTCAGCTTCAATTGCATTTTAAATACAAGATGATATTCTAAGCCCCACTGATGAGCCTTGTTGCTGATATAACCCAAGATCTAAAGGTAGAAAGCATGCTCTTTGGGATGTTAAGTCCTAACATATTCTGAAGACAAAAAACATAAAAGACTTCCAATGCTGGATAGAAAAAGGATTTCAACAATAAAAATGGATTTAGTGGCATTAATAAAGCACTTTCTTAAAGTAGCAAGTCACTATTAAAATCATTAATAGAGCACAGAGTACATGGAGATGGAAAGCAGTCAATGGGGATGCCAGGAAGTTTGCACTGACCCCTGGGTCAAGCTTGAACAACTGTGCAAAAAATATTGCTGAGAAAAAGTGGATCAGCTACAAGTCCATAAAAAGGGGGCTTTAAATTTTAATGGTTTTGTATCAATCATGAATATAAAGGTTAAATGGGTATTAAAAGAGTTATAATTCCTTCTGATTAAATTTTATCCAAAGATAGAGTACAATGTCCAAATGGAAGTAATGACTTTGTTAACAGTTACTGGAGATGCTGTGAGAGTTAAAAAATCTAATTAGCTGAGTGAGAGCTTTTATTTATTTATTTTTTACGCTAAAGGTGATGTTGTAAAATTGGAATCTTCTTGCTGTGGCAGACTGAATGAAAACCTGTTAAAAGGCAGTTGACTAATTCTGGATTATTTTTATTATGAAGAAGCCTTGGCTTATACTGAAGTGGAAAGAAATAAAACAACTACATGCAGGTAGCTGAACTGGCAATTAAATACTTTTTCATCACTACTAGTTAATCACTCTAAAGTGAAGAGGGAGGAACCTAGACTGCTGTTGTATTTTAAGATACTGAGCAAGAAAATCCACTGTCAAGTGACAGAGTTCATAAAATCTATATAGAGTGAAAGCTCCCTTCTCATAGGCATCACTCCCCAGTTTCTCTGTGGCAGGTTTCCAGCATGGCCTTATCAAGTGGCTATGAGTGCTTGAGCATGGCAGGAAGTTGGCTACACTGAGGCCTCACTGAAGAGCTCCTTGACACTAGGAACTATATCATCGATGTCCCCCACCTCACTGATGAGTATCTCAAAGCAGCTATACTCTACACTTTAAGACGCACATAAAAGAACCAGAGCCTGTCCAGGGCAGAGCGACCATGACAGGCACAGGGAGGGAGATGAACATTTGACCTGGGAGGAGAGAGAGAATAATGGAGCTGGGATGTGCAGCCTGGGCAGAAAGAGCTTACAGGAAAGCTGGGATTTATCTTCCAAGGCCGGACAGAGTGAACGGACTTTATTATGACCTGACGAGGGCTGGATTTATAAGCTGTGTTAGCTGTTAAGTGATAATTCGATATTGAGAAAGTATCAAGAACCCAGTAACAAGAACCCAGGTCCTGGAGTCTGACAGTCTGAGTTCAGGTTTGAGTTCCCTGTGACACCTGGGTCAACTTGGACAGAAGATTGGCATCCCTGAGTCTCAGCTTTCTCCTCCATTAATTAGGACAGCAGATCACCCATCTTAGAAGACAAAATGTACTACAGAAGCATTCACAACTGGGGCTAGCACTGTGGCATGGTACGTAAGCCTCTGCCTGTTTAGCAGGCATCCCATATGGGTACTGGATGGAGATCTGGCTGCTCCACTTCCAATCTAGCTCCCTGCTAATGGCCTGGGAGAGCAGAAGATGGGCCAAGTGACTGAACCCCTGCACCCATGTGGGAGACCAACAAGAAGTTCCTGGCTCCTGGCTTTAGATCCACCCAGCTCTAGCCATTGCAGCCATTTGGGCAGTGAAGTTCGAAGATCTCTCTGTCTCCCTCTCTCTGTAACTCTGCCTCTCAAATAAATAAATGAATCTTTTAAAAATTATAAAAAAGAATTCACATTAGTAGTATTACTTATATTTTATGTCATGCAAACATTAAACACCAACCATAGAGAAATGTGTAAAGGATATAAAGTGTTGTTTCTGACATGAGTCAGTCTCATACCAGGGGTTCAAAATGAAGTTTCCTCATCTAATCCTTCCAATGAGATATTTCCATGCTCCTGGTGAAGAAGTAATGAAGTTCAGAGAAATCTTAAAAGTTTTTCAGATTAATAAGCAAAGTCTTTCATCCTCGAGTCCAATTTGACCTTAATTCTTACCGACCTCAAAGCATTTTTTCCCACTAGAAGGAGCTCTAGGAAACACAAAGATCAAGTTGATAGACCTTACTCCCAAAGGCTCTTCTTAAAGGAAATATAAAGACACACATATAAGAGTGTAAGCATGTGAATTAAGAATCCGCGTCATAAAGTGAACAGAGGAGGAAGTGATTACTTCCAGCTTAGAAGACAAAGGGAATCTTCAGGGACTGGATGGCACTGGAAATGGCCATGTAAGATTCAGACACAGACACTTGGGAGAGGCTTTTCAGTGCCCCACACAGAAAGCAGGAAAGCAGAGGGTGAGAAGAAGATGGAGCCTTTTGGAGAATACAACTAGCCCAGGATGTGTGAAATGAGATGAGATTGGACAATCCCGGTTAGGAATATGAGGCCTTGATGTCTCCGACTCTCCTATACCTAGGAGTCTGGGAGATTCATGATGTTAGTCTGTTGGCAAGATTTAACCTTCAGGAACAACACTCATTGGGCAGCATGGGCAGGAAGAACTGGATTAACTGCAGAATGCCTTCCCATCACTTTAATCATCTTGTAGGGATGCATGACTACCTTGGGCCCATGAATTAACAAACCAAGGAAACACGCTCTAACAGCTTGACCATAGCTTTCCAGCAAATCTAAGACAAAGACAGACTTCAGATTCTATTGGTTTCTCCTCTATCAAGTCACCGAGGCCTGCAATCACCAGCTCAGAGCCCAGAGTTTTGTTTGTGTTTCCAAGAAAACTGTAGACCATCCTCTCATATACCTATTGTATTCCTTGGGAGGAACAATGAAATCAACACATTTGTTGTTGGGGTAGATTTTTGGAGATGGGAGTTCTGAGTGCCACTTTTAAAGTTAGAAGGGAAAGAAAGGCCATTCAGTGGGGAGAAGAGTGGATAAAGAATAAAAGGTCTGGCCCAGTCAGGAAGGATATTTTTAACATCATGACGAAGGGAGAACGACAAGGGATTCGTGTAGAACCGTGGGAAACATCCTGGCCCAAGAACAAGACAGCTGTCATCTAGACCCACTTCTGAAAACCCCTGCCACAAGATTGTGATCCGAAGGGACTGGCAGGCAGAAGGAAGGCCTGGGAGTATGGCTCCAAATCTACTGCACCTGTCTACTAAATTGTGTGGTGGAAAATGTAGACGAGGCTCACGTCTGGCACAGGGAAATTCTTTTGCTCTTCAGGTCGTGCTCTTGACCAAGCTGTGTTTCCTGTAAGCTCATCTTCCTTTCCGTTCTAGGAAACAACAAGCAGAGTGGAGGGATGTGGAATACATGCTGTGTGGCTAAAGCCACAGCACGTAGGGAAAAGGTTCCTCCACGCACTTCCTTGTTGCTTCCATAGCTCCTCTATTGCCAAAGACCTTGCAGGAACACTTGCAATGGATGAGGGGTGTAAGAAGTAATAAAATGGCTGGGCTTTGCTTTACTTTTGGGAAAAAGGCCAAAACCCTTTGCGAGGCCTAAGTCGTCATGGTCTCAGAATTCGTCTCGTATTGTGCTTCTCTTCGATCTGTGAGCTCTCACCACACTGGCCTTCTTTCACTTCCTCAGTCCACTGTCTGAGATGTCTGCACTCCGCACAGCTCAGTGAAGTATCACTTCCTCAGGAATGCCTGCCCTGACCCCTCCGTCTAGGTCAGCTTCCTTTGTCGTAACTCTCTCAGAACAGGCTCCTTTCTTTTCAAACACTGTGTCCATCTCCTTTAACAGAACAGAAACGTCCTGAGAGCAGGCCACTTGTCTGTTTCTGCTTACCCCTGACTACCTAGTACCAGGCACACAGACTGTCCTTTGAGATTTGTTGAATAACTGAATAAATCTTTTATTCTACAAAATAAGACACATCCCTTCAAACTGTTGGCACCGGGGTGGGGTGGGGAGGGAGAGGTTAAATTACCTAGCTGGGGCAAATCGAATCTATTTGTTAGTCACTAATTCAAGTGAGACTGAAACAAAAACATCTAAAAATTAAAGTACCAATGAAAGTACCTTTTACATACTTTTCCAATAAGATTTATTTACTTTATTTGAAAGGAAGAGGTGAGAGAGTGAGAGAGTGAGGGAGTGAGAGAGACAGGGAGAGGGAGAGGGAGAGGGAGAGGGAGAAGCAGAGAAGGAGAGAAGGAGAAAGGCAGGGGGGAGGAGGGAGGGGAGGGAGGGAGGGGGAGAGAGAGAGAGAGTTAGTTTCCATTTGCTGGCTCAGTCCCCAAATGGTAGCAAAAGCCCAGACTGGGTCAGGATGAAGCCAGGAGCCAGGAATTCTATATGGGTCTCCCACATGGATGGCAGGGACCTATGTACTCAGACCGTCATCTGCTGTCTTCCCAGATGCATTAGCAGGGAGACAGATGGGAAGCAGAACAGTCAGGACTCGAACTAGTACTCTGATATGGGATGCCAGTTATCTCAAGCAGTGGTTTAACCTGCTGGCCACAACACTGGTGCCAAAAACCACAAAAAGTATTTGGAAAAGTCTAATAAAGTCAAACTAAGGTATGGTGGTGGCAGTGACGATGAGGATAATGAAAACACGGCAGAAGCTGGCTAGATGTGGAACAAACTACCTTGTTCTCTTTTTTGGCCCACTGAGTGGTCACATTTCCAAGTGTTCTTTGCAATTGTAGTAAAAGTAAATGAGATTTGGGGGTTTGTTTGCTCTAGCAGTTAGCATTATATGCTCAAATAATATACATGTGTCTGTGTATGTGACTATATATGTACATATACATACATTTGTATATAGGTTTGTATTTCATACCTATTGATTAGTGTTTTCAGGAAAAGTAGCTTTATATATAATATTTATATATATTATACATTTTACTATAGATATAGATATAGATATAGATATAGATATAGATATAGATATAGCTATCTTTCCTGATAATACTTTAGGTAGAAGCATAAGGGTAGCTTTGATGAATCAAATGTACTTCCAACATGACTATGTGGTTTCACTGCTCCATTGCTTCTGTGGTTGTGCATTCCTGGGGTCTGCAGAATCCTGGTGCCATTTTGCCCTGCTCCTGTCCATCGCAAGAGGCCATCCTTGTCAAGGCAAGGTCAACGCCTCAGCCCAAAGCCCTCACTGGTGAGGCTGCACCAGGCCCCCATGAGAGTTCTTCTCAACCTCTACTGTTACCAAATTCTTTCTTAAGTTAAAACTCCAAATGACTTCTATGGCTTTTTCCAATGAATTATTACTGCAACATAAAGAAATAGGTGGGAAAGTTTGCTTTCTTCTATTTAACCCTCCTTTCCCTATCCTATGAATCCAGCTAGATATGGAGTAAGACCAAGTGGTGGGAGGTAACCACAAAGTCACAAAAACTGCAGTTACAGAATATTCCAGAAAAACATCCGAATTCACTTTCTATATTGGTGACACTTGAGAATTAGAGCTTTATCTTCCCTACAACGGAGCTCTAAAAGTCAGACTTTTATGGGATGTTTATTACAGATGTGAAGTAATATTAAACTGCCAATGTCCAGGCCTCACTTCTTTTTGATTCTGATTTTATTGTTCTGAGCTGGGAATTTGGGCATCAGAATTTAAAAAAAAAAAATTCTCGTGTTGAATCTAACATGCAGCCATAGTTGAGAAAGAATGAGATCCCTTTTCATGTAACTCAATTATCAATATAAATTACCCATGTGTGAATAATACACTACAGGGAATAAAATGGGGAATTGCTTACAAGGCTATCAGTCCAAAACAGCTCCTAAGTCAGGCCGAATTCATTGCCTGAAGAAAAGCCTCCTCTTCCTGTCATTATTTCTGCCCATTACTCAAGCACCCTGAGCTGCAGGTGAAGGAAGGGTCTCTAGGAGAAAGCCTGGTTAACTTACACAGGGACTCATTCCTGCAAAATAAAGTCCCACACACAAAAGCCGCTTTATGATTTCCACAGGAGGAGTCTAGAGCCTCTCCCTGACACAAGAGTGTTGACTCCACCCCGGCAGGGGCTGATGGACCCCGTTCCCAGCTCCATCCCAACACCTGTAATACCAGTCCATAACCCACATTCACCGTCCCAGGAAGAGGTTTCACTTCTGGGGAAGGCTGGAGGGGACCCCTGCTTCAAGACATGGGTGCAAAGGAGAGTCGACTCAGTTATCTTTCTTATCTCTTCCTTCTAGACTTGGTCTTGAAAACAAACTTCCCCCTGCCTGGAACAGCTCTCTGTCAGCACCGCGGCAGCTAACAGCCTCGGCAGCTGGACGTGCTGTGATGTGGACCACTGCCCACCAGAGGGACCCGAGGTTCACTCGCTCGCAGCCCTCGGCCCTCACTTCCTCTATGCGGAAGCTGCAGGACTCCGTTGCTTTTCCTCTTCTTTATAAAATCTTCCTGGCGCCAACCAGTGAGGTGGCTGTGGAGTAAACTTAGCATCAACTTTACCTGGCACCATGAATCCAGCTGCTACTGAAGGCAGTGCCTCTCACAGTACCCCAGAGCTCTTATCATCAGAATGGGGCGACGGAGCAGAGGAAATGACTTGGATTTTATTTCCTTTGCTTCTGATTTCAGTACACATATTAGCAAGAGAAGAGCACATGAATCTAATGTAGTCTCCCTTGCCACTGCTATTTCTCCTTTGCTGCAGAACAGAGCGTGTTCGTTTACTCCTTGGACTAGTCTGTGACTTTTAGACAGGGTCCCAGGCTCTGCACCACACACAACAGCACTGCCAGCCCAACAGCTGCCCTTTGGAAGCAGAGGGAAGGAGCAGTTCTAAAATGTCACCCATACAGATTCGAATTCTTGTCTCAGAAGCTGGAACAAGAGATTTCCTGGAACCCTAAATAGAAAGATAGGATTCAGGTCCCTGCTACTCACCAGTAGAATAACAGGCAGTACTTGGCGCAATCTGGGATGGAAGCAGTAAGTTTACATTAGGCGAGAGAAAGGGGAGGTTATTACGATGCTGCTCCCACAAGCCATTGATGCTGACCGGCATATGCTGAGTCCATGTGATTGGAGCAGAAACTGGGAAGGCTAGAAACTTTCTTAAAGAGGGAACCATTCCAAGCAGGAAAAGCCAAAGATAAGACACCTACTTGTCCACTATATTTCGGGGCTAAATATGAGGATTCTGCCTCCCTGAAGGGGATTACTACCTTTTTTTTTTTTTTTTTAACTTTAAGCCATTTTTATTTGGGTCAATTAACTTGGGCAAACCAATGAAAAACATTATAGTTAACTGGAATAAGAAAAGCTGTCTTTTAACTTTTTAAATACTCACTGTTTAAAGACATACGTGTACTTGTTTATTATATATTTTAAAATTCAACTGATATAAAGATATAAAAAGTAAAACTGCTTTCCATAGGTAACTACCAAAAAAGATAAGTATTCCTAACGCTTTTCTAAATGCACAGACACACACACACACACACACGTACTCTTACATATAAACATTTATTTTAAAATTTTCATTTAAACAAAAATCAACTTGTAAAAAGCTATGTACCTTGCTTTTTAATTTTAACATATTTTCATTTTAGTTGAAAGGCATACACGCAGACATACACAGAGGGAGAGAAATCTTCTACCTTCTGATTCACTCCCAAATATCTACAACAAAACCAGAGCTGGACTAGGCCAAAGTGAGGAACTCAGAACCTGACCTAGGTCTCCCACTAGGGTAGCTGGGACCCAAATATTTGAGCCATCACCAATACTTCTCAGGGTCTGCACTGGCACAAAGGTAGAGTCAAGCCAGAGCTGGAGCCAGGAATCAAATCAATGCCTCCAATGTGGGACACAGCATTTTAACCGTTAGGCTAAATGTCTGTTTACTGCTTTAAGTCATGTTTTGAGATTTATTTATTATTGAGAGGCAGAGTTACAGAGAGAGAGAAAGAGACGAAGAGAGAGATCTTCCATCCACTGGTTCACTCCCTAAATGGCTGCAACGGCTAGAGCTGGGCCAATCCGCAGCCTGGAGCTTCTTCTGGGTCTCCCACGTGGATGCAGGGGCACAAGAACTTGAGCCATCTTCAGCTGTTTTCCTAGGCCATAGCAGAGAGCAGGATTGGAAGTGTAGCAGCTAGAACTTGAACCAGAGCCAATATGGAATGCCAGTGCCACAAGCAGTGGCTTTACCTGCTACACCACAGCGCTGGCTCTACTCTGCACTTTTTTCAAAAAACAGTTTTTCTTGGGTGTCTTTTGTTACAACATGTGGATTTACCATGTTTTTCTTATAGTTTTAATGTTACTGTTAAATTCATTTGTCATACTTCTATTTTGTAATTTATTTTACTAATATACTTACGCTACTACAAACAATGGTACAATCTGTATTCCTGACCAGGTATCTCTGTACCACTGTGTGACTATATCCATAGTATTTTACTGTCTGAAAGTTTGAAACTGAGACAGAAACTGAGTTGCAAAATCAAAATCTGTGCATATTTAACACATTGAAAGACAGTAGTGATTTTTTCTCTGAATGATGATATCAGTTTTTACTTTAATCAAAAATAAAAAGCACGTGACAGTTCATGCTTTCCCATACCTTTGCCAATACCAAGGTATAAAACTTATAAATCTTGGCCAATTTGAGAAGGGAAAACACAGGGTATTTCAAATTATACTTATTCAACTACAACAAAATTCACATCTTTTCACAGACTCACTAGCTATTTTTATTTCTTCTTCCATGAACTGGCTGCTGCTGTCTTCTGTTTTTGTTTAATGGATACATCTTTTAAAATCCATTTGATGAGTATTCATATGTAATCTACATTATTGGCTTCATTGTCTGTTATTTAGTGCACAGGAATAAGTCAGGGAATCTCAGTGTACAAATTTGTGAGGATTAAGTGAGATCAGGATTGGGAAAGCACACTGAAAACTTTAAGGCACAGTAGACATAATTTGTGTATTTCATAAAGATTTCTTCACTTATGTGATTTGAATCATTGCACATGCATCATTTGGCCACGCAGTGGGACAGAATGAAATAAAGGCTAACTGCCATAGCCTGGGTAGCTCTTTGTGAATGGCATGGACAGGCACGGTCAGTCGTTCAGGGCCAGCCATCTAGTCAGTACCTGAGTCAGTTGGGCTCAACTCTCCAGAATTCCAGTTCAACATGGATTCCACTAAATCAGACATACAATAGCATCCACAAAAACTGAGAAGACGCTCCAAATACTGATGACACCACACTTACAGTCAGCACTGGTGAGAGCCTGATTCATTCTGATTTATACAATGTGGGAGAGATGGAGAGAGAGAGTGCTGGCAAGATTCAGAGGAAATGACTAAGAGGTTTGGAAACGAGGGGCTGTGTGGCAGGGCTGCTGAAATTGGAACTGTTTAGCCGGTACACGGTGGTCATTTACTCCACAGCCAACTCTTAAGTTAGGCACAGGGCTTTGCAGTCAGTGATCTCATCTTCATTCCACTCAGAACAATCCCCGAGTTAAGAAACAATTACTGGGTGCTTACTATAGGATGCAAAAAGGAACAAGATACCAACCATTCCTACTCTTAGGGAGAACCCATAGCTAATGGGGCAAATGCGAAATGAAGAAGGAATTTAGATCTACTTTCCTAAATGGTATGAAGAGATAAAGCAGAGGATGCTATCACAGGATGATGGGGAGGATGAGGTCAAGAGGGAAGTGTGACACCTAAATCGAGGTCTCATCGATGATCATTCTTGGCTAGGTGATGGGGACGGAAGTGAGGCAGTTACACATTACAGATGTTAAGAGAGAATCTACCTGTTTTGGAAGTGTAGGTAAGTGCATATCCACGTGTGTGTATAACTCGATATTTTAGTCTTAGGAATACAAATTTCTTCGAGGTAATGAAAAGTCATCAAAGGACTTGGAAGTAACTTGTCACATGAATGAAGGAAGATATAAAGCAAAAATATTACATAGAACTTGGTTAACCAATGTGTAAGAGTAGAGCTTGAGAGAAAGGTTGGAATCCAGGACAGCTCCCTGTGCCTTTGGTTGGAGCCAACTAGGTGGTGCCACTCATTATTCACTTAACAGGAACATGGAAAAGAGATTTAAAAGGGAAAACTCTAGGTTCTGTTTCTAAAGGTTACATTTTATGAGCCTATGGGCATATATATATGATGATGGTCTGGTAAGCTAATAACTGCATAGTCTGAAGGGACTGGAGGATAGGGGGTGGGGAGAGTGAGATCCAGCCTGCCAGGCTTGGCCAGTTTTCAGCACACAGATGATGTCTATAGTCATAGGAGCAAATGAAATCACTCAGGAATATAGTATAGTTTGGGAACAGAGGAAGGATTAGGGAAGACCTCAGAAAAACACTGAATTCAAAGAATGAAGAGAGGAAGGGCCATCTGTTAAAGCGAGTAGAGAGTTGTGAGTATAGAAAGAAAACCCAGATGTATGGTGTCACAGAAGCCAAGCACAGACAGGTTTCAAGAAGAAGACAGTGTGAGTATCTTCAAATGCTGCAGGGGGCTAAAGAAAGGCAAGAGTGGGTTCAGTGTTGTGGCATAGAAGGTAAAGCCACTGCCTACAGTGCTGGCATCCCACATGAGTGCCAGTTTGAGTCCAGGCTGCTCCACTTCCAATCCAGCTCCCTGCTAATGCACGTAGGGAAGCAGTGGAAAACGGCCCAAGTCCTTGTGCCCCTACACCCACATGGCATGGGAGATCTGGAAAAGGCTTCTGGCTCCTGGATTTGGTCTGGCCCTGCCTTGGCTATTGTGGTCATCTGGGGAGAGAGCCAGCAGGTGGATGATCTCTCTTCCATTCTAATTCTGTAACTCTGCCTCTTAAATAAATAAAATAAATCTTGAAATAAAAAAGAAAGAAAGAAAGGTAAAGGCTGAAAATCCATTAGTGTAGTTGGTATCAAAGAGGTCACTGGTGACACTGAGGAGTAAGGTGTGAGTGCAGAGGTGGGGACAGAAGCCAGACAGCAGGGAGCTGAACTGTGAGTAGGAGGTGAGAGCAGAGAGAATCAAGCTTAGATGTGTGTGGTATGTGTAAGAGACGGAGAAAGATAAGCATTGTGGGAGGATTTTTAATTTAGCTTTTATATTTTATCGATTTTTAGTTAAAACAAGAATTTTAATATTCAATATAAAAACTTAAAAAAAAAAAGATTTAGTTATTTGAAAGTCAGAGTTAGAGAGAGAGAGAACTTCCATCAGCTGGTTCACTCCCCAAATGGCCTCAACGACCAGGGCTGCACCAGGCTGAAGCCAAGAGCCAGGAGCTTCATCTGTGTCTCCCACGTGGGTGCAGAGGCCCAAGCACTTGGGCCATCTTCAGCTACTTTCCTGGGTACATTAGCAGGGAGCTGGATCAGAAGTGGAGCAACAGGAGCTTGAACCGGCGCCCATATGGGATGCTGATGCTGCAGGCTGCAGCTTAACCCGCTGTGACACAGCACTTGTCCCAAAACATCTTTTTAAAAAGAAATTAACCTTTAAATTTTCTGATAGTTATAGATTCATATTTAGTTGAAGGGAATAATACAGATATATTTATATCTTCTTTATCCAGTTTCCCTCAATGACAACACTTTGAAAATCTGCTACAATATTACAGTCACAGTGACACAGTCTACTAACCTTACTCAAATTTGTCCACTTTTCTTTGTAGTCATTTGTCTGCCTATATGAGTGCACGTACACATACAAATGTGTATTTAGCTTTATTCAATATTATCACAGATACAGACTGATGTATCTGCCACTATGGCCAAGATCCAGACAATTCCATCAGCACAGTGGATTTTCCTGTTGGCCCTTCATAAGCCACGTGTACTCCTCACCCCAAGTCTTCAATCCTTGACTCCAAACACCCCTTCTCTAAGTCCTGATGCCCACCAATCTATTCTCCATTTCTATAACCTCATTTTAAGAATATTGTATTTCAAGAATTACGTAATGTATATTTTGGGGACAGCCTGTCCAAGTCAACATTAGTCTCTTGAAATCCATCAAAGTTCTTGTGTGTATCAATAATTCCTTGCTTTGGATTGCTGGATGGCATTATAGCATAATACGACCACAGTTCAATCATTCACATGATGAAGGACTTATGGGCTGTTTCCAGGTTGGGGCTATAATCAACAGAGCTGCTACAAACAGATTTTTAAGTGCACACAAGTCTTCATGTCTCTGGGACAAATGCATAAGAGGGCAATTATTGGGTCACATAATAGTAGTCATGGGTTTAGTTTTTAAAGAAACTCCTGAATTATTTTAAGAGTGACTATATCACTTGACATTCCTACCAGCAAGGTGTGAGTGATCCAGTTTCTCTCCATCCACACCAACCATTAGCCATAAGGAAAATGCAAATTAAAATATAATGTGATAGCAGTACATGCCTTCAGAATAAGGTAAAAATAATAATACCATGGAGGTACTTAAGTTTGAGATGTATCTGCAGACTGATGGTCTTAAAAGCATGGGAGGAATAAGATCGACTGAGAGAGAACTAGGGAAGAAAAGGAGCCCAGAAGAATCGGACAATTTAAGGATCATAAAGAATGGTATAAGATGGCAAAGAAAAATGAAGAAGCAGATAAATAGAAAATCAAGAGGTTGGGGGTACCGAGGAAATCGAGAAGAGACCTTCTAAGGAATGAATTGTTATTGTGGCATTTGTGTCCTGGCTGCACGACTTCTGATCCAGCTCCCTGCTAATGGCCTGGGAAAGCAGCAGAAGATTGCATAAATGTTTGGGCCCTGCCTAGCATGTAGGTCTGAGACCCAGATGAACCTCCTAGCTCCTGGCTTCACCCTGGCCCAGTGCTGGCTGTTGTGACCATCTGGGGAGTGAGCCAGCAGAAGGAAGATCTCTATCTCTCCCCCTCTATCTGTAGCTCTTTCAAATAAATAAATAATTTTTTTTTAAAATGGAATGAAACATCTACCACTATTACATCTAATGTACAGTGATAGAGACTCATGGTTTTGGCAGTGTAAGTCACTGATGTCATGAACCAGTGTAGTCTACATAGGAATGGGGAGAACAAGGGCCAGGGAAGAGGAGGACAGAATGCTAGCAGTGGCAAGATTTCTGAAAACTGACTTCCTAGAGTCTGGGTGTGAAGGAGGGACTAAAGCAACAGCTAGGGAAGCTGAGGAGGAAAAGAAGGGGCCAGGCTAGAACTCAACTGGACACTGATGAAAAGAATCCTACTGAGATGGAGAGGAAGGAGATGTAGGCTAAAGAAAGGGTGATCTATGGAGTAAGGGTCCTGAGACAACTGGGGGGAGGGGGGCAGAACGTTCGTTCAGACCAATGGGTACTTGGTACTCTGATGTGCACTAAGGCCCAGAGAGGGTGAGCTCACATTTGGTAGCAGAAGCTGGGGGGAACTTCTAGCAGCCTCCATTTTCACTTTGAAGGCTGAAGGAAGCTCTTTTCTGGAGAAGGAGAGAGTGATGATGGGGCAGTTAAAAATCAGGGTGGCATGAAGTATGTATGAATCAGTGGGGAGCGGAATTTAGGAATGTAAGCCATGGGTAGGGTAGAGGTCCAGATCTAGGTTGGTTGCAATTTATCACAGCATCCACATGCCTAGCTGGGTGCTTTTCTCTAGAACTTTCAGCTGCTTTGTCAAGCCTAAGACAAATGGTTGGGTTTATCCGGACTGGAATATTGCCAGGAGAGGGAAAGAGCAGAGAAAGAGAGGAAAAGGATTGAGAAAGACATTATAATATAAATTCTTACAGTACCTTTATAATCTAGTTGCCAGAGAAGGTATCATGTGATGTGTCCTCAGGGTAACTCTCAGTAATAATGGCCAGCGTGTATCAGATATCTATTAGAGGCAAGCACTGTGTTTGGCACTTAACCCAAATGAACTCATTTAATCTTCCTGGTAGCCCAACATGATAAATACCCACTTTTATCAACATCCTTTAATAGATGAGAGATCCTTGCCACACTGCATTTCACAAAGCCAAAAGTGGTAGGGTCTGAATTCAAAATGATGTCGCTTCAATTCCAAGGTTGAGTTCTGTACATTCCCTTGCAGCTCTTGCGTGTATGGAGACTGAGTCAAGCGGCACTGATGGTCCTGAGTTGGATTTTTTGGATTGTGACACTTTCTGAGATGAATTTGCGATTGCTGATAGAATCACACTCCCTTTCCTGCACAAGGCACTGCCTGACATTACCATATTACTTCCACCTGGGGCAATAGATTAGACCCCTGAAGCTCTTTCAAGAAGACAGGATATAATGTGTGGAGGATTAGCACAAGTGTGTAAAGGGACTCCTGCACAAAGAGGCCTTTTGTCTGTGCTTCATCTTCATGTTGGGAAGACCAGCATAGATTGGAGCCGGCACTGTGGCGTAGGCCACAGCCTGCAGTGCCAGCATCCCATGTGGGCGCCGGTTTGAGAGCCAGCTGCTCCACTTCTGATCCAGCTCTCTGCTATGGCCTGGGAAAGCAGAAGATGGCCCAAGTCCTTACACCCAACGTGGGAGACCCGGAGGAAGCTCCTGCTTTGAATAGGTGAGCTCTGGCTGTTGTGGCCATCTGGAGAGTGAACCAGTGGATGGAAGAACTCTCTGCCTTTGCCTCTCTGTAACTCTGCCTTTTAAGTAAATAAATAAATCTTTAAAAAAAAAAAAAAAGAGACCATCACAGATGGATATCTCCACTTTAACACAGTGCATGATAATGAGGGCTGGCTGTGTCCCATGAATGGCACTAGAAACTGTCCCAAACATGATTTTCTTTGATATTCACAAGATTCTCCCATAAGAACAGTGATAGCCACTTTATATAATGAAGAAAACAAAAATTCTGTTTATTTCTCCCAGTGGGCTCTGCCCAATGTGCATACATAAGATGAGTCTAAACTACCCCTCTACCCAAAAGCTCTCCCATGCTGGCAGCCTGGGTCCAAGAGAGATTTTTGGGTCCAAGTTCATGCTCTAGTACCATAGGAGAAGGAGGTTGCTCAATCCCCTTTCAAAGTGTGAACCACTGCCTACCAGCTGAAAGTGTCTCTTTCATTGTTGCAATCGGCTGCTCAGCATCAGGCTTACAGGAAAGAGCTATTGTGATGGGAACGCTTGGTCAAGTTCTGCAGCCTTATGAAAGGTATTGTGAATCCCTCTGATATAGAACTGGATCCAGAAATAGAGTGTGTGATGGGGAGGTGGAGGGCAATCCTGAGGCCTGAGGTGGGATGGGTGGAGAGCACTGGTGGTGAGGTCAGAACATAGAGAGAAGGTTTTTTTTTTTTTTTTTTCTCATTAGAAAGGAGAAATCAGGAGGAGGAAGATACTTTAGCTGAGTCTGCGCATAAACTTGGGCATAAACTCAGGCATCCTCAGGGTTGTGTGCACCTGGCTAGAGGACCAGCTTTTTAGAGGCTGGAGCCTGAGTTCCAGCTCTTTCTCTGACCCATATCCAACTCATCTGGGCATGCTGCCCCATTTAGGGAAACCTCACTTCTCCTGCTTGTGCTTATGGATTTGCATACAAAGTGAGCCACCTGGTGGGAACCCTTAAAGGGCTTCTGTTTGCAGCCTCAGTTCTGACCCTCAGACTCCTCATTCTCACATGGTTCTGCAGATTCATTCTGGCTAACAGACTGACTTCAGTAATCCAAATGAGAGGCTTTTCAGGCAGCTCCTAGAAATCCAAAGACATGACCTCAAATATAGCAACTGTTCCCGGATCTGATTAACACCTCTAACAGACATATAGAATCCAGAACTCTCCCTTCTCCCAATTCATTTTCCAATGCATCCTCTCCAGGAAGAAGCTAATAAGTGCTGATAAATGTCAGGAAACTGGTTTGCAGATGCTCTAGTTTAGATGGCAAGGTTTATAGCCCCAAGGACTTGCATTTAAATCCTCTGAGCAGCTCTTTGTTCTTATGCCCGCCCTTGGAGCCTTGATTTCTTCATGTTCTTTTTGAAAAATAAAAACAGTGACACCTGGTCACCAGGCTCAAGTTTAGCTTGGAAATGTTTTATAAGCTGCAAAGCACTAAACAGTTATTACTGCTCTTTGATTCAACAATTAATGCACACCACCTACACCAAGAGGTGTCAAGTGCTAAAGGTGTGAAGAATGGATGGGGAAAAAAATACATACTTCAATGTAAGTTAGAAAATGACAAATGGCATACATCTCACTTCACTTCTGCTTAACGTGAGTTGATGAGAATAGGCCTAATATGTAACTTCCCTTTAATCTGCTAGCATTAGGATACAGGTTACAAAATGTTTCTTTCATTTTAAAATTAAAATGTGTATGTAACTCAAATTTTTCTTGTTGCTCTCATTTGTTTGCTTTTAAGATGAAGTCCCCCATGTCCTAAGAGGTCCATTTCTTCATGTAAGCCAACAGAAATTCAATTCTGCACACTATACTAGAAGAATGGTATTGACATGCTGGAGAAATCCAGAACATGGCCAGGGAAGACAAGAAGTAGGGGAGGAAATGGGATCAGCCAGAACAGGAGAAAAATCAGACGGACTTGAGGACTTTCTTTAAGTACCTAAAAGTCTGTCAGATAGAAGATACACTACATATATTAGCTGTTTTCTTTGTGGACCAATGAATAGATAGCATAAAGAAATAGATTTCCATCTACAACAAGAAGTAACTTTTAGAGGCTCCAACGAAAGAAAAATCTGCCTTGAGATGTAGTAAATTTCCCATCACTGGAACTATTCTTATTTAAAAAAAAAATACTTAATAGGAAATCCATTGCAAAATCACTTTGAAAAATGCATTACAAAGAGATTACTTTAGAAAAAATGAGTAAGCCCTCTGAATGTTTCTTTTGTAAACGGCGACTTGGTTAACTGGCACAAAATGAAAGTGGACTTCCATATCCCAAGTCCCACCCATAGAAAGCGAACGAAATAGCACATGTGATGCATTTGAAGGTGCCTTCTTTGTGCGACTCAGTATGCCTGTGCCTCATCAGATCTATGCCTCAGCCCCACGTTGATCCACATCATTTCCTGATTTTCTGCTGTCAATTGCATGAAATGAAATAATTCATTGTCCATCGAGTCTGCTTTACAATCCAGTGTTACTCCTTGAAGCACTGAGTCTACAACACACAGCTTCTTCAACATCCAAAGCTATAGAGCACATTAGCATCAGGTACTTTTTCAGAAGGGGAGGTGCCAATTATTTCAAACTGCGTGAATTCCTGTAAGTATAAGAACATTCCTCAGTTTTTAAAGGGTATCTTTTTTTTTTTTTAAAGTTGTCATTTGAATTCAAACTCCTTGCAAAACATGTATAATAATCTTAATGATCCCATTGAGTAATTTAAATTCAAATTGTGGAGCATTTGAAATACCATGCTAACAGCACTTTCCATAAATTACTCTCAAATTCAATACATTAATACATTCCTGCACACACACACACACACACTTTCTCTTTTACATGTATCACACTCAAAAGATCTTTAAATTACAACTTTTCTTATCCCATATAAATTGTTATTTGGTTAAAAATTTAGTTCTTCAGTGTCTGCTCATACATGTCGATGTAGTTTTTCTAAAGATTAATTTTGTGGCAGACATAAATTTTTATATCCCCTCAGGGTGAGTGGAGCTTTGTTTTATTGAAGAGTTCCTGGCTTTGATGTGTGTGCTTGCATTTGTATGTGTACACAGGTGAGTGTCTTGGTGTTCAGTAAGCCTGACTTACTCATTTGCCTTCCAATTTACTGTGTATGCCACACTTTTAGGAAGTGATGGGGGACTGAATAAAAAAGGTCACTTTTGCTAGAGATTGTTCACCTAGAATCTTTTTAATGAACCATCTACAGCAGAATTAAATTGATTACACCTTGGGAATTTAATGATTAAAGGAAAGAAAGCTCTCCTGGACCTGTGAAAGAAGACTTCATTTTCACTCTTCTCTCATATCTTTGAGAATTGAAATTTGTTCACAAAGCTTGAAGTAAGACTTCAGAATCCAGGAAATGGATAGGAGAATGAATGAGAAGGGAAATATTCCACTTGTAATATATTACCAACACTTACAAGGCCTAAAGCCCAACAGATTATTATCAAGCCCCTTCTATCAGGTTCTATTTGCCTCTCAATCAGAAAAATTACTTGTAGCTTAGACAGCACCTTTCTTAGCTCCTCTAATAATGACTCTGTCCTTTGTTCTAGACCCTGTCTAGTGCACTTGGGCCTCATTCCTTTGTAATCATAACCTCTACTCTACCACCAATGGCTCTACTCCCAACCTGTGTGTACTGATGGTCCTCTTACCCACTTAATGCTGTATAATTTTTCAGACCTGGTTAAGGCCACTCTTAGGATCATTGGTTACTATCCTCAACCTGTCTTCTATGACCTTGTCTAAATATGATCAGATTCGGCAAACTTGGAAGGCTTCCATAGCCTTGGCAACTCATGACGACAGCCTAGGGTGGTTACTGGCGCCATAAACTAGAGTGTCAATTTGTTGGGTCAACAACAGGAGCCACTGTGCGCTTGCTCCTGATGTGGGATCTCTGTCCTTAATGTACTGTACATTTTGATTTAATGCTATAACTAGTACTCAAACAGTATGTTTCACTTTGTGTTTCTATGTGGGTGCAAACTGTTGAAGTATTTATACTAAATTGATCTTCTGTATATAAAGAGAATTGAAAATAAATCTTGATGTGAATGGAAAGGGAGAGGGAGCGGGAGAGGGGAGGGTTGCGGGTGGGAGGGAAATTATGGGAAGGGGAAGCCATTGTAATCCATAAGCTGTATACTGGAAATTTATATTCATTAAATAAAAGTTAAAAAATATATATATATATTACCAACATAAAGGAATAGAAAATGCAGGGATCCTGCAGAATTCCAAGCTTGTGCAATTTACAAACTTAATCACAATTTCACAATGAGGAAAAGTCCCCCTATAAATTAGAAAACATGGATGTTTTTGCCATTGAATTGCATTGAAGCCTATCCACTTTTGGTGGAAAAATAGTGACATATTTGATACCAATTAAAACACCAGTGAAATGGTAATAAGATAGTTGGGAATAATGAGAATATTTTAACGATTAAAGACACTATGTTAACAGTTCCAGTTGAAGGGCCGGTGTCTGTGGTATAGTAGGTTAAGCCTCCAACTGTGGTGTCAGTATCCCATATGGGCGCCATTTGTGTCCTGGCTGTTCCTCTTCCAATCCAGCTCTCTGCTAATGGTCTGGGAAAGTAGTGGATGATGGTCCAAGTGCTTGGGATCCTGCACCCACTTGGGAGACCCGGAAGAAGCTCCTGGCTCCTAGCTTAGGATCGGCCCAGCTCCGGCTGTTGTGGCCATTTGGATACTGAACCAGTGGATGGAAGACCTCTATCTCTCTGTGTAACTGTGCCTCTCAAATAAATAAAATAAATCTTAAAAAAAAAAAAAAGTTCCAGAGGGGAAGGGAGGGAGAGAGAGAGGAAGGGAATTATCATTACGTGTTTAGAATTGTATCTACAAATCACATTGAATCTATTAAGAACTAAATAAAAAATAAAATTGGCTAAAAAAAAAAAAGAAAGTAACAATTCAATGAATTTGGAAAAGAACAGTTTTTATAAGTAAAACCATCTAAACTGCAAATCATGGTTGGGGATTAGCCAGTTAAAACAGAGTATCATTCCTGTTCTGAGTAAGTTAATATTTAGGTACTCTCTCACCATAAAGTTATGTATGCATCTTAAGAACAATTTTTAAAAGGCTGCCACAAATTTATAAGTGAAAGTCTATTATACACATGGCCAAGAGAAAATCTCTCCTGTGTTGTAGAAGGCAGAGGGAGGAGTCCTCAGCACCACCTTCAACATGTGTTAATGGAACGCCAGTGGTCGGAGGCCTGTGCAGAAGCCTCAGGGGACAAGACCGACAGAAGCATGGTAAGAAACTTACAATCGAGTTGGGGGGACAGGACCCTGGCATGCTTAGATGAATAGCAGCAACACTGGCCTCATGATCTTTTGTTACATGCCCTCTTTCCCTTTCATCTCTCTGCAATCTCCAAAGACAGTCCATTTACCCATTATGGCACTTATTCTATATCCATTTAGCTGTTTTACTGTCCAACGCATTCAAACACCAAGTTTCCCGAAGACTGGTGATTTTGTCTTCTTTAATTTTATAACTCCAATGCTTGCTTCAGTATTTGAACTGTAGAAGATACTCAGTGAATAGTCATTGGGTGGACTTCAATAAACTAAAGACCATTCAGGCAGGCAACTGAGGTGCAGAAGTAGGCTAACTAGACTCATAGAAAAATGAATGTCAGAGCCCTGTTTTCAGGATGGGCTATCTTCTCTGAGTCTCAATTCTCTCACATCTAATCTCGAAATAACACCTGCCATGTGGGATTGTTACAAATATCCAATGAAAAATAACTATAAAAGTATTTTGGGCACATGCATTGAAGTGTAAGGTATTATTATGCTAAGCAATTGGTACAGGTGGTAAGTACTACAGGATATATAATTAACATAGCTGGAAAACAAGCAGATCATTAAGTCAAGTTGCCTAATACCATTCAACGGTAACTCAGAGAATTGGGAGTCAAGGTATTCTCTGAAAATATTAATTAATAAACTGATTGTTATATGATTCAGGAAATTCACATGGTTTTCTTTTACTTAGAAAAACTATACTCTGAGTTTAACTTAACTAATCTACAAAAAGAGGGGCTTGGATTAGAGTATCTTCAAGTTCTTTTCAGCTTCAATGGCATAAAGACTGACTTCCACTCAATGCTAACAGCAAAATGAACTTACATTGTCATGTGGCACCAAGTGCTTCCTTTATTGCTTTTAAGTACCTACCTTATCAAAAAAGGAATGACAGCACCAAGGTACCTTTTCCCTTGGCTCTGGTTTTCTTGTGGTTTCTGGCCAGAGGAATCTGGTCTTTGAAATGAATTCCATTAAAATGCCATCAGAAAAAGATGATGAGTCTAAGACTATCTGTCACTTACGCAAAAAGCCTTGTGAACTTGCAGGTTTTTTTTTTTTTCTCTCTTAATCCCAACTTTTTTTTTTTTTTTTCAGAGTAATACACATATAATTAATACTCAACAGACCCTTGCTGATCAACATGCTGACTGCTTTTCCTTTGATCCTAGAACCAGTAACAGAGTTCAACATGGAAAATCGTTGTTTCTAAACTGGAACTGCCCCTGTTCATTCTCTTCCTCTTATCAAACACTACTCTACTTTCAAGGTCCTGCTCACCCCGCATCCTTTGCCAAGTCTCCCTAGATGGGTCTCCCCCACCCCACCCCAGGCCCGGGCAGGACAGAGCATGCCCTTCCCTCTGAGCGCTCCCCACTGCCTGAATCTTTCTCACAGTGTTTTCTATTTGCTCCCATGTCTGGCACTTCCCACTCATCCCAGGGCTCCCTGAGCCTGGGCTGGCTGAGTTTCTTCCTGCTTTGCATCCCTCGCAGCATTGAGTCCAGTCCTTTGCACACAGAAGGTGCTTATTCAATGTCTCTTGCAATCTGCTAGCACTGTGTTCTTCAGTTACATGTACTCAAGAGGCACATGTTTAAATGCTCCCTTTCCCCAAAACAATGGCGACAGAAGTGCCCTGCGTTTCCTGGACTCCCCTCTGCAAGAACTCAAACACCCTTCAGCACGCACCTGACAGCATGACTTCACAAACACGCTCCTCTTTGTTTTTATTTTACTTTGAACTTAATTAATAGTCATGCTTAACCTGCCACCTCTTAATTGCATTGGCAGTTTGGTGAGGCTTATCGATCTGAGCATGAGGAGTTAATTCCAAAAGAGACTTTGACAAGAAGCACTTTATGGGAGAACCCATCGTTATTCCAGCAGCTTTGCTGGAATGACCTGCAGACACTGCCCAGCCAGACTCAGGCCAGTCTGGCTTCCTGCCTCCTGTGCCAATTACCCAATGATGGGATAGGAATGTGCAATAACTTGCTAAAAACCAAAGCTTTTTCTCTGGTATTAAAAATCAGGTGCAATATAGCAGATAAAATGTATTTGTAAGGGTAAAAAGCACTGGAGCTGTACAGTGTCTTAGACATTAATAGGACTCTATTGAGTACCTAACAGAATTATTTAAAAGCAACTAGAGTCTCAACAAATACCTGCTATATCACTAAGTATAAATAAAGAATATATATATATATATATATATATATATATATATATATATATCTCCTATACCTAGAAACAGCACATTAACGAACACCAGTAACATACTAGAAACCTGTTGCCAAAAGCCATGGAATTGTATCCCCTTCAAAAGTATACGTCCAAGCTATCACCCCCCAACATGACAGATTTTGTGGATGGGGCCTTTGGTAGATAATTAGGCTTAGAAGAAGCCAAGGGGGAGAAGCCCTCATGATGACATGCATGCCCCTTATAACAGGCAACTTCCCAAACTTATCAGAAGAGCTGCTTCCCACTTGGCTGTGTGAGGACACTGTGATGGTGGTCATTTGCCAGTCAGGAACACAGCCGGCATCAGAACCCCACCATGCTGGTCTCACACTGCCAGCCTCCAGAGTCCCAAGAGAAGCAATGTCGTTTGCTGTGCCCACCTCGTCTACAGTATTTTGTAACAGCAGTCAAGCCGACTCATACATTCATTTAAATGAATGTACCAACTGCTTCCCAGAAGGAGAGGTGTTGCTTTGGGCACTATTCTGGGAAATGTGGAGTAAGGTAAGGGGGTGAGTCAGCACAAAAAGACTCCCAAACAATATAAAAAATACACTTGTTCCTAAGAGACTCACAGTCTATATGAGGGTGAGATTATCCACTAATAAAAAGTAGAATGTCAAAGGATAACAAAGGTGAAAGATTAAAACAAAGGTAGAGATAAAAGCTACTGGAACACAGGAAAGAGAGTGCTTGTCTTCAGTGGCAAGGGGAGAGCAAAGGGTTCGCAAAACAGTAGTAACCAGACCAGGACCTAAGAGCTGAAAACATTAGATTTGCTGATTAAAAAAAAAAAAAGAAAGAAAAAGGAGGCCCTATCTGATGACAGGCCATCTGTTCACATGAATTTATTTAAGAGCAAGGTATCAGCTAAGATTTAGCGTCCAGTAGCTTGGAGTTCTGCTCTAATCCTAAATTAATTCCTCATGTTCCAAAGCCATAGGTTTTTCTTTTTTCCTTTTAAGATGTATTTATGTATTTAAAAGGCAGAATGACAGGGAGAGAGGGAGAAGGAGGAGGGAGGGAGGGAGGGAGAGGAAGAGGGAGAAGGGGGGAGGGGGAAGGGAGGGAGAGGAAGAGGGAGAAGGGGGGAGGGGGGAGGGGGAAGGGAGGGGAGGGGGAGGGGGGAGGGGGGGAGGGAGAGGGGGAAGGATTGAGAGAGATCCTTCATCTGCTGGTTCACTCCCCAAATGGCCACAACAGTCAGGGCTGGGCTAGGTTGATGCCAGGAGCTTGATTTCCATCCTGGTCTCTCACATGGGTGGGAGGGACCCAAGTAGTTGGGCCATCTTCTGCTGCTTCCCAAGATCCATTAACAAGGAGCTGTATCAGAAGCAGGGGGTAGCTGGGATTTGAACCAGGCACTCTGATGTAGGATGTGGGTGTCCCTAACAGTGGCTTCACCAGATATATAATGAGACTTTCCCCAGCCCTAGGTTTACTAAGCTTTGACTTTGTTAAATGACTAATAAGTCTTACTCATCTGTTTGGAGTAAAAGAAAAACGAACATGGGGCATTGGCAGAAAAATAAGATTTGTCCTGCAACGCAGTAGTACAGCGCTCCATGGAGATTTCCTTCTGTTCCCTCAAATGCTCCTGTCCCCTACTCCTTTCCTGTGAGGCTCCGACACATTCACCACTTTCTACTTTATGGGAAAACTATTTGTACATATCTTCTGTGTCATAATAGAATCTTAGATTCTTTGCCTAAGTGAGAGTGAAAATATAAATATTCACTATGGTAAGAACTACATTTTAGAAGGCTCAGTTTTATTTTAACTAATGTGTCCCATGAGCTTTATTAATATAAGCTGCTCAAATATTTTTTAAGCATTATGACAGAGCCAAAAATAACTCCTGTGGAAGATGGCTATACTCTTTAAAAAAATAATTGATGTCATTTAGAAAGTTATCACATGTATGTTTGTGACTTTCAAGTTGCTTGAAGAGTTCTGTGTATCTACTTGGTTGTCAGGTTCCAAGCCAGTCTTTCCCTTCTCTTGGAACGTTACTTTCCCATACCATGAGAGTAAGGATGATCTCTTAGTAAAATGATATATATTCTTTGATAACCTACAACACACCACACCCTTGTCATTGTGAAGTGTTCAGAAAGAGCCCCTGCCTGCTGTAATGATGATGTCAGCCTTGGCTGGCGTCCCCTTACCTTGCCAAGTAAGCAAGAGAAGAGAGACTTTATTGACTTATTTAAGGAAAGCCTGGTTCCGAGAGGGGATTTTCCCATCCCATTAAAAGTCATCAGAATATCAGAACTTCCACTCAAACTCCTTGACAATTTTCATGTGCGAGTCAGATAGGTGTGTATGACCTTGAGTGCAGTAGCTCTTAGATAATTCCATGGCTGGAAGCTAGACAGCTGGCTTCACTCACACATCTTTCCCTTCAACCTTTTATATTTACATTTTGCAATGCCTCTGCTCATAGGCTTCTACAGCCAAGTTCTCCTCTTTCCTTCTATACACAGACTCTCAAGTCCAAGGTATACCAAAGGGCAAGCAAATGTTATGTGAGTCAGAGACTGGGAGGAAACATTGGCACTTAGAGTAAAATGGGTCCCCCTTTCAATCCCCTTGAACTTCAAAGCAGCAACAGACTCACCTATTGTGATAAGCACTCCAGAAAAGACAAAGATGAACCAAAAGTGACCCTGACCCTCCCTCCAAAACACGCTTTAAAAACGGTTCAAGTCAGTAAAGAACATGTCAAGGACTCCTGTGACTATCATACCAGCTGCAGTGATGTTGAATCTTGCAAGAGCGTGGAAACCACCTTGCGTATTCAAGATAGGTCACATCTAGGTAGGGAAGTTCCAGGAAAACAGGAAAGCATACTTTTTAAAATTTATTTTCAGAGAGAGAGAGGAAGAAAGAACTAGGCTGGAATTAGACACATGCATCTCAAACGTCAATGTGCTTAAGAACTCTGACCCCCACCCCAGCCCCTCAGCCTTGAAAAGATGTGAAGTTCTTGTCTCTTTGTGCAGAAATTCTGGGGAAGGATCTCAAATGTTAGTTGTTCCATGAGGCCTTCAGAAAGATCCCAAAGCAGGTGCCTCTGACATCTTTTGGGAAAACTAAGCTTCCTGAGTCTTGTGATTGCAGGTGATGTTCCAGGGAGTGAAATGCTGACTTGTAATTGTCCTTCGGCGATTCCAATTAGGCCAAGTTCTCTGCTCTGGTGCAGATACTTATTTCTCAACACCCTACACTGGTTTTTGCTCAGCCCTGCCCTGACTCCTCATTTAACCAAATGGCCATGTGAAGCAAGAAACAGTACCTTCATTCTGGATGCAGGGAGATGGAAGTTAAAAGAAATGGGGTGAATACAGAGTATTCAGTACTGGGACACTGAAATTAGGAGAAGTGGCGTGAACAGCTAGTCACGCTCAGCTTGAACCACCTGATTTTAAATTCCATGTTATTTCTATAAAATAATTTGTTGGCTCTCACCAAGCTCCCTAAGTGAGAGAGTATCTTACCTAGGATCCTAGAACTTACTTTCAAGTTTATTTTTAAGATTGATTTTGTAGCGTAACATGCACACACACACACAAACACAGCAGTCCCTTGTCCTCAAATAGAGAATACAAGGTGGGTGATAGATAATTTCTTTCTTTTGAGGGTACAGCAGAATTCAGCAGTCCTGCTAACAAAGAGTCCATGTTGCAACTAGGTAATTATCATTTCTTTATCTGTTAAGAGATATAAGATAAATATGAAAGAAAATGAGGAATCGACTCCTTCCCTATTTTCTTTCCATCCTTTTATCTCTAAAGTAGGAAGTTTACTGAACCACCGCCAACAATTCACTCAGCCTAATGAAGTGTATAAGTAATGGGATTAAATAATCTTAAACCATTATTACAGTGGCCTGATGTTGACATTCATCCAAACTCTGGCAAACATCGAGTGGTGAGTTCATGCTTGATTTAAAAATAAACAAACTAGGGCAGTGAGAAGGTTCTAGCATAAAGTTTCAGAGGCATTTAACCTGGAAATCTGAGAGCCTTCATTCTGGTTAGGACTGAAGCAAACACTGTCCTATTTCTACACTCTCCAACCAAAATTTACAGAATCCAACATTTTCTAGGGCTGTGTCTCTGGACCCACAGCCACAGAAGGTTAAAATTCTCTATGTCTATCCCAAAGAAAGCATTTCTTTGAAGGCACCAAAAAGGACCATGGTTTCTATTCCCACCCCTGCCATTAATAAACCATGTAACCCCAGGCAAATCCGTCAGCTTCCTTGGGCTCTAGCCTTCTCAGTTATGAAATGATGTTACTAAATTTCTAAGGTCCCCTCTAGCCCTTAAAGACATTCTAAGATAGGATCTTGGAGGGAAACATTATGTCCTCCTAGGCTTCCTTGTTGCCCTGGGCAATCTACTTACAGGTCTCTAATTCACTTTCTTTGCCACTGTACATGGCCTTGGAGACTGTGGAGAATGTGGTGAGCAGTAACCAAGATCTGGAAAGGGCTGGGCGCTATTTGGGGAAAAGGGCTAAAAAAATACAGTTAGCCACGGACAGTGCAGTAACTATCCATTCTCCCACTGAAAACGCTGATGTAGAAAAGAGGGTGATAAATAGGAATGCTTGTAAAAACTAGAGAAGCTTCCCAAAACATATTAATTGCAAAATTAACTTGCTCTTGAGTAACTACTCCTACAAAATTTGATAGCATTCCTCACTTAGATCATTTACTCTATTAAAGTGTTACCTAAGTATTTTATTATTTTTTGGTTGTTGTGGCTTCTGTGTTGGGTCTTTTTCTGTTTTATTTTCTAAACCTAAATTTATCAGTTTTTTGGTAAGCTTACTAAACTTTCACTAATCTGATACTTTAGATCTTTTCAAGGGTTTTCTAGGAGAATAATCACATCACTTGTAAATATTTATTTTTCTAGTCTTAAAATTTGGAGTGGAAATACCTCAGAAAATACAAATGCCACTCATTTAAAATTAAGCAATGCTATAGGCAAACCATAGTATATGCCGTGTAGAGAGATGTATTAAAACATAAGGAAATGCCTAGATGTGATAAAAAGAAGATCAAATTATAGTAGTTACCTCAGTGCTTGAGTTTTGGGAATATAATCATGGAGTAGAAACCAAGGGATTTCAACTGAATCTCATGTTTTGTTTCTTGAGTTGGATAATGGGTTTATAGATTTTCTTATTATACTTTCTACCTTTCTACATGTTATAAATATCACATAACAAATTGAAATATATACATCTATGTATACATACACACATATGTATGTCATTAACTTTTTGTTTTCAAATTTCCATCACAAAGGCGAGAGTCCTGAGAACATTATTAATACACTAGAGGTTATCCAGTGCCCACACACCCAGATTTAGTGGGAAGGCTGGTCAGCCTATTAAACATGTTTTCTTTTTTCTTCAAGTTTACTTAGGGCTTGTTTTATGTTATTGCAATTGTTTTTGTTTGTAAACAACCAGCATGATCTATTTCATTAAATAAAAGCTTTTTATTTCCATATAAAGCATCTATGAAAATGTCAGTCTAGTTTTTTTTAAATTCGAAGTATCAGTAAAATAATATTTAAAGATTCCTAATATTGTCTTAACAATGCATTCATGGAATACGATAGAACATTTTGTTATCTGGCATTCAATTTAATAATATTTCACTTAGGAGTTTTGCATTTGTGAAAGTGAGATTAGCAGAGTACTCTTTCTTGGGACAATCTAGGCTAGGTATTACTATCAGGATCACGCTAGCTTATCTTCTCTCACTATGCCCTGAAAGTTGAAAAAGCACAAGAAGCATTTGTTCTTTGAACATCTGAAAAATCCTGTTAGAGACATTTCCTGAGTCTTTCTCAGGAAGCAGTTCTGAGTTTCATTCATGTTTATGAGATTATTCATGTTTTTCCCTGTAAATTTTAGATTCACACAGAAAATTGCTTCTTTTACATAAAATTTTAAATATAATGATTTAAAAATATATACCCATGCTAAGAGCTTCTTTTCCATTTGTAATTTTCTGTAATTTTGTTTCTAGTCTTCTTTCTTGATTATCTTCACCACAAATTTATTTTATTGCACTTTTCAAGGAATAATTTCTCAGATTTAAAATTCTGGTATTTTTTCAATTTCTCAACTGTTTTCATTTTAACACAATCCTTCTTCCTTTAGGTTGCTTTTCTCACCATTTTCTATCCTTTAAAGTTAATTTTCTTGCTGCAATTGATGGTACTAAAATTACTGGGAATTCAACTGTGGCCATATCCCATTCTCATGATCATGCAGTGTTACTAACATCACTACTTTCTGAGAAATCTTTAACCCAAGAGTGCATTTATTTATCCTTTTGTACATTTTTTATTTTACTGTACTGCTATGTGCAACTCTATTTTCTACTTTTTATATTTTGATATGATAAGTGTTTTGCTAAATCAGTCTTGGAAATTTATAAAGATAGCATTCTTTGCTTGTGTAGATTACCACACCATGATTAAATCAATCAATTTTTGTTACTTAGCTCCTATAACTAATTTATGAAAGACTGAAATAAATGAGCCAAAGTTTTACAAAAAATATGACTATACCACCTGCATTTCATATTTTATCAATACTTTTGTGTTAAACATTTCACTGTAGTGATATTTAATAAAGGAGGGTTCAAGGCTTTTCCTCATGAGAACCATGATGTTAATCATGTTTTTTGGTCTATTTGATACATTTGTCCTGAATTATACTTTGTGTATTATTAATAATTTAGGTAATTAGTGTGGTTTTCTTTTGGTCTGAATTTACTCTTATATCTTTACCTATTTAATGATTTTTTTTAAAGGGATAGTTATCTGGTATACTGCTTACATTGCTGCTTGGGATGCTTGCTTCCCATGTTGGAGCACCTGACTTGAGTTCTAGCTCCTCTGCTTCGGATCCAGCTTCCTGCTAATGCACACTTTAGGAGGCACTAGATGGTGGCCCAAGTATTGGGTCCCTGTCACTCTGGACAGGGAATGGGGTTCTAAGTTCCTGGCCCAGCTCTGGCTGTTGTGGGCATTTTGGGAGTGAACCAGTGGATAGTACACCACATTGTACCCCAGTGTAGGATGTGAGTGTCCCAAGTAGCACCTTAACTACTAGGCCAAAATCTTGCCTTCATATCTTGCTTTTGAACTAGTAGTATCTTGGCTTATTTATCACCATTTCATTTGCTCTGAGACTCCTCCACATCTCATTTGAGTAATTTGTCTGCTGCAATATTTCTTTGGGTCATTTTTCAAAAAGTGTGTATAGGTGATATATGAGGGCACTTCAAAACGTTCATGGAAACTGCATTATGAAAAAATTATGTACGGATTTCCAGTTTTTTTCAGCAATGCAAAGATTTATTTATTTGAAAGGCAGAAAGAGAGAGCGAGTGAGAGACAGAGATCTTTCATATGCTGGTTCACACCCCAAATGGCTACATCAGCCAGGGCTGGACCAGGCTGAAGCCAGGAGCTAGGAGATTCACCTGGGTCTCCCATGTGGGTGCAGGGGCCTAAGGAGTTGAGCCATTTTCCACTGCTTTCCCAGGCACAGTAGTAGGGAGCTGGTTCAGAAGTGGAGCTGCTGGGTATTTGAACTAGTGCCCATGTGGGATGCAAGAACTGCAGGCAGCAGTTTAACCCATGGTGCCACAAAACTGGCCCACAAACTTATCTTTTGATGCTGTTTCCCACAAACTTTCTGAAGTGCCCTGAATATTTTTTGAATGCTCTTGTAAAACTTCTAAAAAGGCTAGTTCTGTAGAAACTAATGTTGGAAATTCTATTGTAAAAATTATAATTAGTATTTATGGAATGATCCCAAGGAGAGTGTATAACCATGTTTATAGAAGTATGGTTAAATTTATATATGTATATCTAGACATACAGGTATGGAGAAACAGAAAAGGAGGAGGTGGTAAAATGTCAACTCCTACTGTATTTAGAAAGAAGAATTACATACCTTCTCCCTTAAACTTTCTAATTTTTATCTAATGAGCATAGAATACTAAAAATCTTACAGGATTCTTTTTAGATGAATTATTACTACAAGGAAGTCTATCTGAGCTCACTATTTACCTAAAATATTTGAATATAAGGTGAAAAATACATCTGTTACTTTCAGAGTTTGGGTTAACTATTTTTTTTTTAAAAAAGCTGACCCTAGGAATAAATGGCAATAGAGATAAAAAAAAAAAAAAAAGAAAAAGAAAGAAACAGTTAGGAAAAGGGATACCTAGCAAAAACAAATGAGATTCCCAGTACTTTCTGGTTGATAGACAGAGCTGGCTTGGAATTCAAAGACCAGGGTCAAGTCCTAGCTCAATGCTCCATAGAACTGAGTGTGCTGACATTTTTTGAGACTCAGTTTCTATTTACTGAGAATGAAGGCAAAAATAATTGTACCTTAATTTCCTATGGTTGTTAGAGAGTAACATGAAGTAAGGGAAACATGCTTTGTACAAGTTGAAGCAGTAAACAAATGTTTTTTATCGTTATGACTAGCTTCAATCATAAGAAAAGGAAAAGGTTTTGCCTTATAACTTGAGACATTTCAGGAAGAGTAAAATATACATGGCGTTAAGTCTTGTTTTGTTTTTGATTTTTTTTTTTTTTGCCTGTAGAAGGTCAGCATTTCAGTAATACTGGAAGGCATGATTTAGGTGGTTATCAATTAATTTCTTGGAAATGAAAGCATATAATTAGAGCTGATTGCAAATATAGGTAGAGGGCAGCTAACAGTATCTTCAGGACTTCAGGAAGATGAGCATCAGGATAGTCATAGCCAGGACCCAGTAATACAAGTCTGAAGAGTTGTTCCTAGTCTGCTTGGGTTTTACCTGAAAACACCACGTGGGACTTAACATGTCTCCTCACTCCACCCCACTGGCTATTTCACAAGAGTCCAATCACTATGGTAACATGCAAAACAGATACTTAAGGACATTGTAAACTATTAAGAGGCTGAATGAATGGGAGAGATGCTCTGGTAGCTGTTAGTAGTAGCTGTCAAGGTTAAACTCCTCAAGGGCATACTTGACAAATTCCTCTTTCTTCAACCTTTTTTCCCTTTCCTGGGAGAGTGCTGGTGGGATGAAGTAATAACAAGAAGAAGGTGTGTGTGTTAGAAACAGAGAGAGACACTGACAGAGTGACAGACAAGCACTACTTAGAGATGAAAGAGCAGAGGTGAGCAATTAGCAAAAGAGGAGGGAAGTTCATGTGCATTTTTCAAGTTTAGTCCAAACTCTTGGTTCCTTTTCCAACACCCACACAAGGCACTGGTCATAACTGCTCTTAAAACATTTTATTAGGAGGAAATGAGTGTATAAAAAGGCAGGTTTCCCGCAGGGGTACAAAACCCTAGCTCTTAATGTAGGTGGAAAAGTAAGAATGCTTAATGCTTTAACTGTGGCCATTGAGTGACATAGGGAGCAAAAGGCTGCTAGTGTCTTGGCCGGTAATGCACATGTTCAGGTGCCTTAAAGTATTTAGTCTCCTGTGGAGTTGGCCTCCTTTTCTAGAGGTCCTTTAATCAATTGGATTCCAATTCTAATAAAAATGTCTGTACTAGCTTCTACTGTTGGAGAGTCAGAATTTGGATTCCCTCCCCTCTGAGTAAGAGCCCCAGTTTAGGAAGGTTCTTTGGCTGCCATTTCATAAACAGACTTGTGCTGAGAATTTCTGATGTGCTGTGTCCCTAGGCCCAGACTCCTTGGCAGTGCTAAGGAGAAAACAGCAACTCCTTTGCTAAATCTACATTGATGAGTAAGCTTGTCTCATTAAGGGCAGAAGGCCACATATGCAGAAGGCATTGCTGTCGCTCCTCACTGGCACAAAATTGGAGGCAAGTATGAATCTGTTCTTATTTATGTCCTTTTACTCCTTCTAGGACATCTATTTATTTCAGTACTTCCATTGTACCTACAGCCAGGAAATGGCTCCAAACTTAACAGTGATTTTACTTGTATCACATTATGCTAAAGGATAGAAAGAGCAATGATGGTAATGTTATTAATCAGATTAAACCATAATACTAGCAAATGGTTTAATGATATAAAAAATATCATACTTGTTCCTTCCTTCTCTTTGAAGACAGAGAAGAAATCAGTGTCTCCTTTATAATCAATGATGACTATGGTCAAACGATCTACTTAACATTGCACCAGGAAAGCTAGGACTGTAAGTATAGTCTATTTATGTCACTTACTTCCTAAAGAAAGTTTTTGTACTCTCAGTTTTAATCTGTACAGTTATCCAAACCTACAACAATAATCAAAGCTCAGCTCTCAAGATATATATTACCAAAGTAGAAAAGCAGTTCATTGACTTTCCTAATAACACAAATTAAAACTATTATTCAATTATTAAATTGTTTCAAAATAAATATAAATAAAGTTCTTCAATAAAGGATAGATTACAGTTTAACATATAGTCTCATAGTGGCTAATGGTCTTGTAAACTGGGAAAACCTTTCTAAAGAAATCTAGCAAGGTAAGACAAATGTCCTCCAAATTATATTACATTTGACTTGATAATATACATAAAGGGGCCAGCTCCGCGGCTCAATAGGCCTGCGGCACCGGCACACTGGGTTCTAGTTCTGGTCAGGGCGCCAGATTCTGTCCTGGTTGTCCCTCTTCCAGGTCACCTCTCTGCTATGGCCCAGGAAGGCAGTGGCTGATGGCCCAAGGGCTTGGGCCCTGCACCCTCATGGGAGACCAGGAGAAGCACCTGGCTCCTGGCTTTGGATCAGCGCGATGTGCTGGCCACAGCACGCAAGCCGCAGTGGCCATTGGAGGGTGAACCAATGGCAAAGGAAGACCTTCCTCTCTGTCTCTCTCTCTCTCACTGTCCACTCTGCCTGTCAAAAAAAATATATATACATAAAGGAATATGCTAAGGAAGAAATGTTTTAGGATACAAAAATATTACTCAATTATGTATAGGCATATAATTTATAATATTAGAAGTATAGAAAATATTCAATAGCTATTGAGTAGGAAATTATTTCAAAATGTGGTATGTAAACAAATGTAAAACTAAACAGATAAGCTAAAAGTTTAGATTATTAACAATGGAAAGCTACATTAATGTTTACACTAGGTTAATGAACACAAAATAGGAACAAAATATGTAGAATGATGCATGATAATTACAATGCCACACTGATTCAAATTTTGTTAATCACAGCTACTTATACATAAGGGTTAAGGACTCAAGGGATCATATGAACCTATCAATAATTGCTGAACCAAAGCTGTATACATTGCTGGCATATTATCCCTCAAAATTATGTAAAAACTTAAATATGATTTTAGCTTGATTAGTAACTAATTATGGCAGAAATGGTGATAAATTTAATTATATTTGGCTGGTCTCCTTCCTGGACTCAGAATGTCAAACATCAGCTGTTCTACAGAAATACTTAATAATTTCACTTCAATATTCTGCCTCTGTCAATGAAATACAAGAAGGGCATATACAGTGGGAATGGGTATTTGGTACAGCAGTTAAAATTGCCACTTGGGAGGCCTGTATCCCACTGCAGTGCCTGGCTTGAGTTTTGGTTACCCCATTTCTAATACAGCTTCCTGCAGATGTGCACTGTGGAAAGATATAGGTGTTGGCTCAAGTACTTGGGTCCCTGCCACTCATGTAGAAGATCTGGATTGATTGAGTTCTAGGCTCGTGGCTTTGGCTTGGCTCAGCCTCAAGGGGCATAAGGCTGTGAATGGAAGATCTCTTTCTGTCTTTCAAATAAAATGAAAATGGAAGGAGTAAAAGAAAAAAGGCACACTGAGTGATGGCCAGGGACTGGGTTTCCTCTGCTTTGACAGATACATCAGTTTCCATCAGAGTCACAAGAGGCAGTTTTGCTGTATCACAGAGAAAGTACTTCCTGTTCAAAGGCCTTGGTTTCAAGATACACACACACAGCTCTCAGGCTGTTCTTAACACAAACTCTACCTTCAAAACAAACTGTTTTCTTTCATCCTCCCAGTTTCCCCAACCTCTTTGTGCATCTAGTGTGCAGCTTATTGGACTTCCGAAAGTTCAGAAGAAATTAAAGTGCTAATACATCCACCAAGGGCTTGAGGGCTGTGCTGAACTCTGGAATCAATATTGAACAAGGGTCTCTGCGCAAATCTTAACTGAATCCTGATAAGAATTAAATTGCATTTTAGAGTCACCATGGATAGATCTCATTAAATAAAAAAAAAATCTTGATTAAAGGTTCTTATGAGGGAGAAGAGTCAAAAAGGATAGGAAGAATTCACATTATTTGAATTCACCCAGATCTTTCTAGTATGTGATTGAATATTGCCCAGATAGTTTTCCTTGCCACCAGCATAGTATAGTAACACACAACCAAAGCAGAAGGGGCTGATAGCCTAAAGAAGCACAGAGCTCCAGTGCCTGGAATGCAGATCCGAACTGAGCCCATGCACTGCAGAAACCCACGTTTCTGCAATATAGGATTTCCTTCAGTCCTGGTACTCAGGAAAGCAAGCAAAACACTCAAAAATGGGCAAAGGGTTGTCTGAGTGGTGCAAACATCTTCCTAGAGCCTGGCGAACTTCACAGTACACGTCCTATTTCTCACATTTCTGGATGTGAGAAAAAGGATATGAGTCCAGAAATCTCAATAAAATTAATCTTAGAATAATGTTTATTCCACTACTGTTACCCAAGCAGACCAAGCGTTTGCAAGGATTGCCTCATTTCATCTGCACACGGGGAAAATACTGAATTCATTCCCATTACATATATGAGGAAACTGAGACTTAGAACAAGGCACTTTCCCAAGGAGACAAAGCATCAAGCAGTGGGACCACATTCAAATGCTTCTTCTCCCTGGACTGTTACACTGCTTCCAAATATTGCCTACAAGTTTCTAGCTCAGAAAGGAGACAGATACCGGAAGGAAGCCACTGCAGCTGCCACCGAAGCGTCATTAAAGTAGCAAGCAAGACTCAACAATGTGCTCAAAAAAATGGAGGACAAACAGACACAAGAGTTATAAAAAACACAGCGCTGTGAGGTTACTTAGTGTAAAGACAAACAACCTTGGGGGCCTCTAAGCCATCACTGTCACAGAGCTTCCAGCCACCAATCATTTCACAGTTGCGGTCCTAAGTCATTGGGGATGATAGTCCCTAGAATCTGTTTAAAAAGCAAGAAATAATGTAATGCCTTTCACTTTTCAACAAGGATCTTAAAGAATGATATTCAAAATATTCTAATAAATTCTAATTCTAATAAAACTATATAATATCTACAAAGAATACATGACATGAACCTAGTCTTGACTCTGAAAATAATAACAAAACATAAGAAGTCCCTTTCCTCTTCTCCACGTTCGTGTTGCCTCATTTCTACTGAGAGAAGTTAGGACCTGATGTTTAAACATACCTAACATTGTATGTCTCTACAATGACGCTATTTGCATTCAAGTTGCTTTTGGTAGGAAAATGAAATAAGTTGGAACCCAGGAGATACAAAACCATTTTAAAAGTTACAACATCTTTATCTTGAAGAACTTTCAGGTGTGTGCTACAGACCCAGGTATTACAAATGAGTTAGAGTTGTGTGGCTATGAGAAGGAACCAACCAGGCCAGAAACTTCTTCAATCAACTTGAGCCTTTGGAATCTGCAAAGCTATGTATGACTCCCAATGCCTTCCACCTAAGGTTGCTTTGATGTTGGAATGCCTCAGCACTGAGAGCCAATTGTGACTCCTATGAGTCTGGGGAAAAAAAGTGCCACTTTTTCCATTAACAGGTTTTAAGCTGTGAGATCTTATAATTCAGAAAGATAGCAAGGGAATTTACTTTAGTTTTTTTTTTTAAAAAGTGAGTGATCATTCATCAAACTGCTCTATCAGAAGATAGCTTAATAGGTTAAATAGCCCTGTGAAAAGCTAAGATAATATAATAAAATGGAATATATTACACAGCCACATGATAAAGATATACTTGGGTTGCATAAAACACATGAGTTCCGTCAGTATAAAGGATTTGACTGTTTCTAAAACTTCAAATCTGCTCAAGTAAAGGGGTAAGAAACATTCTGGGTAGATAAGTAGTGAATCAAAGGGCTCAAGAAATTGGAAGAGCACTGAAAAGACCAGAGATCTTGCTAAATTTCCCTATAAAAGATGGGATTTCTGGGGGCCTGCACTGTGGCGCAGAGTGTTAAAGCCCTGGCCTGAAGCACCGGCATCCCATATGGGCGCCGGTTCTAGTCCCGGCTGCTCCACTTCCAATCCAGCTCTCTGCTGTGGCCTGGGAAAGCAGTGGAGGATGGCCCAAGTCCTTGGGCCCCTGCACCCACATGGGAGACCTGGAGGTAGCTCCTGGCTCCTGGCTTCGGATTGGCGCAGCTCCAGCCATTGCGGCCATCTGGGGAGTGAACCAGCGGATGGAAGACCTCCGCCCCCCTTCTCTCTACCTCTCTCTGTAACTCTTTCAAATAAATAAAAATAAATCTTTAAAAAAATGCTGGGATTTCAAATACGGGTTGAGATCTAGTAACAAAGGGTGCGACTGTGCTACTTGGGAAAGCGGATGCTTCAAGGAGGAGCATGCTAGCTTGCACAGGTGCTTGAAAGCCGCAGGTTCAGCGTATTTGCAGCAGACATTACGGCAGTCCCGTCCCAACTCACCTTTCTGACTGCATATGAACAGGGAACATGAAGAGAAAACCATGATATGCCAACTTACACATACACATTAGGGAGTCTAGGGAGAAATAAAGGCACGACGGCCACATTCTGTCTGGAGTGATTGGCACTGGGCCACAGCAGACATTTCTGCAAATCAGGACTTACGATGTAGCAGGGCTCGCAGTAAGCCTTCTTTTCCACAGCGTAGAAGGGCTGCCCGCGGAGCTTGCTGTTGCAGGTGATGCAGGTAAAGCAATCCACGTGGAAGACCTGATCCATGGCGGTGCATCCCGTACCTTCCCCAACTACATTTTCACCGCAGCGAGCACAGCGACCTGCAAGAAAAATGGGGATCAAGTTGAGAAGAACTCCAAGGAGCACGTCGTCCTTCTAAAGAACAAAATGCAGGGGGAGAGAGCAGATTCATCATGTCAGCAGCAGTGAGGGAGTCACTGTCACCACGTCACGGCCACTAGCAACAGCCCTAGTCTGCCAGGCTATGCCGTGGAAGGCTGGCCATGAATCAGCTGAGGGCATTATTTTCACAGCCTAACATCCCCTGGAAAGTGACATGGTAATGCAGGTTTCTGACGTCGAGACCAGTGTTCTGCCCCCAATCTCACATGCAAGTAAAAAGTGAGCATGGCTCAGAATGACTGGCCTGGAAGCCATCAGCCATAAAACAGCATAGGGATGGCTTTCCCCTCTGAGATTCCACGCCTTCCTGTAAGAATGTAAGAGAACTGGGTCCAAACTCGAACTCCAGTTCCTTTCCCAAAAGGCCAGGTTATCCAGCCTCTGCAGTCTGCTCTCAGTGGCAGGCAGAGCACAAGTGGTCGCTTTTCTCTCCAGGCCACTCTGAGCGTTACCGCATTCTTTTTCACCAAGAGCCAGTGTGTTTATGACTGTCCCTGACGCTCAGCAGTTCTAACTCGGTCTCCTGGGGTGTCTTGAGCCAAGTCCCAACTCTTGGACTTGACACCCTGTAGGATACCACAGTTTAGCTAGCATCACTGCCGGGCCTGTTCTTAGTTTGAACATCCTTAAATCCTGCAACGGTTCCAAACACTGCAGGGTATGGAGTTAGTCCCTCATGGCCTGTGTTGTCTGTGTCCACTTAATGTTCTGCAAAGCTCTGGCATTCTATGTGTTTCTTTTTTAAAGATATATTTATTTATTAGAAAGGCACAGTTACAATGTAAGAGGAAGAGAATATACATACATACATACAGAGAGAGAGAGAGAGAGAGAGAGAGAGGGAGAGAGAGGTATCCTCCATCTACTGGGTCACTCCCCAAATGGTTGCAATGCTTGAGGTTGGGTCAGGCTGAAGCCAAGAACACAGAAAGCCAGCCAGTCTCTCACATGGGTGCAGGGGCCCAAGCACTTGTATCATCTTCCATTGCTTTCCTAGCTCATTAGCACAGAGCTGGAAAGGAAGTGGAACAACTCTAAATACTGCTCATAGGGATACTGGTGTTGCAGACAGTGGCTTAACCCATTGCACCACAATACTGGCCCCTCCAGCATTCTTAAATGGGCTTTAGGGGCATCTTGTCTACATATAGACATCCAGTTTAGGCTCTAAACATTCACAGTATTTTAAATCATAACAAAAATTATGTCAGTGAGAGGCACTGTACAGAGTAAAACTCTATCTTGCTCCACTATGAGAATCATGAGGAGGGGTCAGGTCTGGATTCAGTTCCGTTTTCTTATTCTTTGATGTTATTATGTTAAGAAATTAGAACAAGTAATTGTTGGCTACTGGGAAAATCAGCAAGATTCTGCAGGTTTAAAAGGTGGGCATTTGGTAGTGGTTAAAATGCCATTTAGGGCACCTGCATCCCATATCAGAATGCCAGTGTTTGAGTCCTGGCTCCATTCCTGACTCCAGCTATTTGTTAACATGCACCCAGGGAGACAGCAGGTGATGGCTCGAACAGTTCTGCCCTTGAAGACCCACTTAGGAGACCTGGACTGAGTTCTCAGTTCTTGGTTTTGGCCTAGTTCAACCCTAGCTGTTGAAGGCATGTGGGGAGTGAAACAGTGAATGGGAGGATTCCCTCTTTGAGTCCTGTCAAATTTGACAAATAAATAAATAAATAAAAAATTTTTAAAAAGAATCTGAAAGATTTGACAGATAAGTTGTAGAAAACCTAGTGCTTCACATGTTAGACATTTTTAAAGAGGACTTATTGGAGGGTGCTTCAGAAAAGTCTTAGGAAAATGGAATTAAAAGATTAAGTATGAGTTGGTACAAAAAACTTTGAAACCCAAGCATACAAGGGTTTTTTTTTTTTTTTTTTCAAAAAGCTCATGGAAAAAACACATTATGAAAAAAACTATACATGAATTTCAAAATTATTTTGTTTGCACCAAAACAATCTCTGAATTCTCCTTTTCCACAAACTTTGTGAAGTACCCTCATATATATCAACTCATTTATTTATTTGACAGGTAGAGTTTATTTATTTGACAGAGAGAGAGAGAGAGAGGGAAAAGTCTTCCCTCCGTTGGTTTACTCTCCAAATGGCCGCAATGGCCGGAGCTATGCCTATCTGAAGCCAAGAGTCTCCTCCCGGCCTCCCCTGCGGGCGCAGGGGCCCAAGGACCTGGGCCATCCTCCACGGCCATCCCAGGCCACAGCATAGAGCTGGACTGGAAGAGGAGAAACTGGGACTAGAACCTGGTGCCCATATGGGATTCCAGCACCATAGGGGGAGAATTAACCTACTGCGCCATGGTGCCGGCTCCAACTCATTTGGTTTTCACAATGACCTATGGCGCTATTTTTATAACTACCCAAGCCAAAACACTTAATTGGTGTACAAAAATGCTAATTGTGCTACGTCTCAAATGATGCTAAAATTCTAGGAACTTTAGGACATATTGGACAGCATTATACTACAGAAAACATTTTGGGGATAAGGAGCAAGAGGATCATCAATCTATATGATTATTGAGAACATACTGGATTCATGTGGAAATTAAAATTTTACTTTTAAACTTCACAAATACAAGCCAAAAAAGTTATTTTTCTGTATTATTATTTTCCTTTCTAGAAGACAAGAGGATCATTTAACAGAATGTCAGGGGGACTATCACATTTTGCAAAACAAAGACAAAAACACAAGTTCTGGTTGAATGTTACTGACTATTGGTCTTGGTCAAGATGGTTCTACTAGGCTGCCAGTTGTAGTAAATTTGATCCAAGCATGAATGTCCACAGTATAGTTGTATCTGGAATCCCTGAGTTTTAACCTAGTTGATTTATGAAGATTTTGCCATCTATGCATGAGGACCTAGGTTTGAACTTCAATCACCGGTTTAGAGGGGAAAGTCAGAGCAGTGCCTTGAAGGGCAGGATGAGAAGATATGCTTTGAAAGTCTCAATCTAGTCAACAGGTACCCCAGTATCTACTCCTTGCCCCACACTACAGTCTGCTTCTGTGTTTCATACTGAGGTGAAGTAGACAATGTCAGAGTCTTTAGCAGTCATTCAAAGACTAAAATGCATCAACAATCACATGACAAAATGGGAGGAAGTGCTACAGAAATGTGCAAGGAAAAGCCACAAAACTTGAGAGGCTCAGAGAAGGTTTTGTGCAGAAACAGGTTTTTGTGTCCAAGTTTAAAGGATGGAATTTTGACAGGTGGGGATGGAATTGAGAAAAACATTCTAGTTTTTCTGAAGAGGAATGAGTGTCTGTGGCTAACTGGATCCAAAAACACCACAGTGGCTTGGGATGGTACAACAAGGTTTTGTCTCCTCTGCTATGAAAGCAGATGGACTGTATTCCTAAGACACAATCTTCTTCTTTATGTCTTGGAGAATATTCTTCCAGAGTGGGGCAGGCCAACATGCTGGACCCAGACATGACCAGCTCTGACGCCTCCCGTATTTTTCCTATTCTTGGGATAAATCGGGGACACTAGCCTCAAGGGCAGTCAGTCTGGCACCTTTAAAATCACAAGCATAGAAAAAGAGTGAAGAACAAAAAATAAAAATAGGCCTACACTTCAGCAGGACAAAAAAGGAGCCCGAATGTTCCCTTTTCACAAAAACCAAAGTTCCCAACCATGCCTTTTAGGGAGGTACTCAGACAAAGATACCCATGCCCGGAGGTATGGTTGCCTGTCTCATGCTACACATGGTTCAAAGCACACCACAGTCTTCAGGCCCATGTCTGAGACAAGGAGCTCAGCACTTTTAAACAAGAAAAATCGTGGGAACATCATTAAAGACATTAGAAAACAAAGGTAACTGAGTTGATAAGGGGTGGTAAAAAGGCAGCTCTAACACCAGGCTGTGTGCAGAGCTTCTTGGCAGTGCCAAGCACAGCAAATCAGGAGACCCCATGGCACAGGACAAGACAATCCATGGAAATTCTCTCAGTGAATTAAGATTCTGAACTACACTCAAACCAAGCTTGTTGATCTATAATTGCTTGTTATCGATATTGCTTTACAGTGACTGGAGAGTCCTTCATGGGTGGTTCTTACTACTTCTTCCCTTCTATTTCCCATCCACAGCCATCTTGGTAAAGTCACTGAAGTCCTTACTTTCTACCACATGTCTACCACCTACACCAGCCTTCCCTACCTTTCATGGGTCATTGTAATGGCTTCCTGCTTGTTCTCTAACTTACTTATTACAAACAGAAAGCTGTATGGAACTGTTACAAGTCTGGAAGGTTAGATGTAAGTTAAACAAGTGTTCAGAATGGCATTAGTTCAAGGTGACATTCTAGGTAAATCGATGGGCTGAGCAAGGGAGGTAGGATATGAATTTCATATTTCTTTTCTCTTTGATAATATGGATTTATTTCTTTTATAATGTGAAAAGAAACTTTTATTTAAAAAGGTCTTTCCTATTCACTTCAGGACATTGATACATAGGCAACATTTTTTAGGCTAGGCTGTCAAAAGTACAGGCAACAAAAGCAAAACTAGACAAATAAGATTATAGCAAAGTAGGAGGCTTCTTCAGAACAAATGAAATAACCAGAGTGAACAACGACAGAATTGGAGGAAATATTGCAAGCTATTTACCCAACAAAGCATTAATATACAAAATATATGAAGAACTAAAAGAAAACACTCAAAAACAACAAAAAGCCAACTAATCCAGTTAATAAATGGGCAAGTGATCTTAATAGACATTTCTCAAAAGAAGAAATACAAATGGCCAACACATATATGAAAAAGTGTTCAATACTACTAGCCATCAGGGGAAATACAATCTAAACCTCAATGACAAACCACCTCGCCCCAGATAGAATGCCTATTATCAAAAAAGACAAAAGTCCAATCATAACGTAATGACAAACAGGCGCAAATGTTAAATACTGTGATTTGATCAGTACAATGTATGCATGTATCAAATTGTCACACTGTACATCATAAACATGCACAATTATTGTTAATAATTTTTAATGCTTTAAAAGTCAAATAAATAAAAACAAATTTCCTATGTTCACTACACTATTAATATAATAGGCCACACACTGGTCTCTTGCAAATACCGCTTGTTTCTGCAGCAGGACCAAAAGAGCCCATAGCCATTTTGAAAGTTGGTGCCATGGTGATCGGAATAACTTACTCTCATACTTGTATTATTCAACAGCAAAAATAAAGGAGTAGTAAATGTATGCAGACATCAAGCCAGGTCACATTTGTCTTCATGTCTTCCTTTCTACTGACTCATAATAGAAATTGTCAGCACAGGAAAAATTAATATTGTATCTTTAAATGTGATAATGAATTGCAGTTCTATTATGACAATTGTCTTATATATAAGCTTTCTCATTAAGGACCTTCTTCAACATATCTGAAAAGAGTCCTCTTCTAAAAATTGTACCATGAGATTAAACAAAGGTGATAAATTGATGGTAAAGTATTCCTAGAAATAAAGGCTGTTCCAATGTATCCTGCAGATGGTCACTGAAGCCTAAAGCACACCCTCCATTAAGCTTATTCAGAAATTACCTTCCATTGAAGGTGCAAAAAGACAGTAGAATGCATTTGCATCCTTTATGTGACAGGCCCATATGACATTCACTAAAGGTTCTAGGATGATGGCATTTTCTAATCATCAGAAACTTTTAATTCACTAGGCCCCAGTAGCATTAATGCATGTAATAACAGATGGTCTGTTTCTTAAATGGCTCATGTTCCAGGACAGTGAATCTCAACTTTGCCTGTATAGAGCAATCATCTGGAGAACTTTAAAATTAAATACTGGCATTTGGGTCCCAGCTCCAGAGATTCTGATTTCATTGGTCTGATGTGAAATATCAGATAGGGTGATAGTTTAATTTGGAATTTGTTTTATTTCTATTTATGTATTTATTTGAGAGAGACAGATACAAACACATACAGACATGGAGACACACACACATACGGAGAGAGAGGGAGAGACACAGCACTCCTCCATCCACTGATTCACTCTTCAAATGCCCACAATACCGGGACTGGGCCCTGCCAAAGCTGGGAGCTGGAAACTTAATCTGGGTCTCCCATATGGGTGACAGGAACCCAGTTTGAGCCATCACTGCCGCTTCCCAGGGTCGTTATTAGCAGGAAGCTGGAGTTGGGAACTGCCTGAACCCAGGTACTCTGCAATAGAATGTGCATATCTTCACAGGTATCTTAACTATTAGGCTAAATGCTGCCCCAGGAGTGAAATTCTTAAAAGCTCTTCACATGATTCTAATATTCAGCCAAGATAAGCCACTGTTCCAGGGGTTATCTATTTCTGTATGGTTTGCCAGAATAAAGGTTGAGAAGTATGCCCCGAACAAGTTTCATCTGCCTCAAAGACAGTTTGGGGACCAACTGTTCAACCATGAATTGGGTGTAAAGAAGAAATTTCCTTAGCATTATAACATAATATACACTGTGTTTTTTTTTTTAAACAATAAGAGTAATGCCTTTAATGCTTTATGTCTTAATTTGAAAAGTTTTCCATCCATAGAAAACATGCATGAATGGAATAGGTTAATTTTCTCATAAAATTGACATGGAGCTAGAGAAAGCATTTCACTTATATTTACTACAAGCACTCCCATACAACAGGCTTCATCTATGTTGTCAGTGAATTTGATGTCAGCACTGCCGTATGGCTTTAGACAATATAAAACCCACAAAGAGTGTCGACTGATGGTCATTTAATAGGAGATATCATTTATTATATCATATCAAAGTAAGTTGCCACTATTGGACTGTTTTTAAATAATGTTGCAGTATCCAGTCTCCACTAGTTAGTGCCATTTAGTGATACAAGTCTTGGAGTCCTAACCATTTCTTCAAAGCTAGCCCTTGGGGTCAGCGCAGTAGTGCAGCAGGCCTGCAGTGCTGGCATTCCATAAGGGCACTGGTTCAAGGCCTGGCTGCTCCACTTTCTGATCCAGCTCCCTGCTAATGTGCCTGGGGAAGCATGGAAAGATGGCACAGAGGCTTGGGCTCCTACACCCACATGGGAAGAAGCTCTGGCCTTGCATAACCCTGGCCAATGCGGACATTTTGGGAGTGAACCAGCAGATGGAAGATTTTTCTCTCCCTCTATCTCTCTAACTCTGCCTTTCAAATAAATAAAAAAATCTTTAAAAGCTTGACTGTAGGACACATCCAGCTTTGTTAAATCAACTTATATATAGGAAACTGTGTTATTTTACTTTGCTGTTATTAGACATCTGCTTATAGATGTGATGGGTCCATGGATGGGAGTGAGAAGGAGGCTGCAGATGGCTGTTCTCTCTCCTTCTCTTTCCTCTACCAGGGCCGGGGAACATCAGGCCCTAGTGCCATACAAGACCTATGAAATCATTTGGTGTGGCCCTGCCGAAGCAACCACAGGTGGCACTCAAAATTCAATAAACCTATAGCAGGCTAAGTTTTAACTTCATAATTCTGTATGGCTCATGAATGATATGAATTTCCAAATGGTCCTTAGCATAAGACAGTTCCTCCCCCACCCCCACCCCCCCTCTCTTAAAACACACACACACAACCTGCTATAGCACTGGGATCCGTGGTAGACACAAGACACTTTCAGAGACAAATCCAGAAACATTTTTATCCCAAAAAAGAAATTAAGCTATAGGAAGAAAAAAAAAAAAAACCCACAAAATGCATTCACACGCACACCCACATACAGATATACATGCACACACACACACACCAACCAAATGCCCAAATTTGTGAGGGAGAAAAAAGTTCTAATGGGAGGATGAAGGTCTGGGCAGCAAACCAGGTGGGATGAAATGAAGGCTTAGCGACTTGCTGATAAAGTGCAGTTATTATGAAATCAAACCACAATATGATTCATTTGAATATATATTTGCTTAGGTTACACCTTTCGGTGAGAGGTACAATGGGAGGGGGAGTCCCACATTTCACTGACTGAAATATATGCATTGTGATGAACTGCCCAAAAAAAATAGAAATTATTGTGTGGTTTTTCTCTTTGCTAGGCACTGCCCTAAGCATACACTCTCATCTAGTCCTATCAACCCTTATCTCTTATTGTGTGGATAAGAAATTGGAGGTTAAGTCAACCATGCCCAAGTCTCAACAAGGAAGAATGCAGAGTGGCTGAGAGCGGAAAGCCCATTTTGTTAACCAGTGAGTGCTTTCCTACCAATACATTTTGTTATTCGATCATAGCTCCCAAGTTATGAGCACTGTTGAGAAGTAGAGCCTGTCCCCACTTCCAAGGAGGGAAGGAGAAGGGTCAGAGCAGCTTCACCCCTCAGTCCCTGCGTCTCAGGAGATCTTTTGAACTCTGTGACCTGCCATGGAGGTGGATGAGACAGAAATGGGGGAGGGACGCTGCACAGCAGACCGTGGGTGTTGACCCTGAACTTCAGCTGCCTACCAGGAAAGCATCTTGACAAGGAGGGATGCTGGAATCCTACCTCCAGAGAAGTTGGAACCCTGAAATTAAGATTTTCCAAGGACTGTGAGGTGATTCTAGTGCAGTGGGTTTGAGAACCACTGCTCTAATGGTAACTATGCTTATGCATTCCACAAAGACAGAAGTCTGAACTGGAGTATCAGAAAGCAATGGTGGCTAGCCCCCAAAGCCCCCAGGAGCCGCCTCCTATAAAGCTGACACTTTACCATTTGGATTGACAGAGGCAGTGAGTTAGGAACCTTATCCCCAGGTCCTGGCCTTCACTCAATGGGTGGCAATGAGTGCACCTGTGCATGACTATTGTACAATAGTCATGACGCTTCCTGATAACTTCCAACCTCAGGAAGAGCAATAAAAACAAAAACAAACAAAAATATCAACATTTGCACCACTACCAGCAAATAAGACACAAAAAACAAAACTGCTTTGCGGGTTTGCATATAAGACATGATTCCACATAAACAAAGGTGTATATAACACTGCACAAAGGCAATCAGAACTGAGAGTCCTGCCTTCCTTATCTACTAGCTGTGGGCAACCTAATAAGCCCCCTAAATTTCCTGAGTCTCAAGTTCTGTGTCTCTACTTTCTGGTCAGGAGGTCTCAGTTACAGCCATTCTGTCAACCCCTCCACACAGGCACTGACTCTCTTTTGTGCCAAGTATTATGCTCCCTTATCGTCTGCAAAAAGGAGATAATATGTCCCCTAGCTAGGTGGTCAGGAAGATCAGTGAATCTCACATCTATGAAGTGCCCTGTACAAACCCTTTCTGCAACTATAGGGGGAACTGGACTATTTCAAAATGTAGAACTCAAAGCAACAAGGACCAGAAAGATGTATGCTCTGGATTGCTCTCAAAGAACAGTCCATGCATGGGAAATAGAGGCACTTGCCTCTCTAAGGCAGTTAGGTAAGATATCTACATAATTTTACTGCAAAAAGCTCATGGAAATTGGAATTAAAAGATGTTGATTGTGGTGCAAAAATGTGGAAATCCTCATAGGAGTAATCTTCAAAAAATTCATTGAAAATGCTTTTTATGAAGAAACTATGGATTTCACAAGCATTCATTGAAATAAACTTATCTTTTAGTTCTATTTTTAAATGAACTTACTGAAGTATCTTTGTATTTATCAATATTTTATTAATACAACTTAGTGTCAAGGCTAGCATTGTGGTATAGTGGATAACACCAGGGCTTGCAAAGCTGCATCCCATATGGTGCTGGTCCATGTCCAGGCTGCTCCACTTCTGTTTCAGTTCTCTGTGTATGATCTGAGAAAAGCAGCAGAAGATGGCCCAAGTGTCTGGGCCCCATGTGGGAGACCCAGGTGAAGCTACTGGCTTCAGCACAGCCCAGCTGGGGCTGTTGTAGGCATCTGGAAAATAACAGTGGATGTAAGATCTCTGTAGCTCCCTCTCTCTGTAACTCTGACTTTCCAAATAAATAAATCTTGGGGCTGGCAATGTGATGTAGCAGGTTAAGCCTCCACCTGCTGTATCAGCATCCCATATGGGCACCGGTTTGAGTCTCAGCTGTTCCACTTCCAATCCAGTTCCCTGCTTATCGCCTGGGAAAGCAGTGGAAGATGGCCCAAGTGCTCGGACCCCTATACCCATGTGGGAGACCTGGAAGAAGCTCCTGGTTCCTGGCTTTGGATCAACCCATCTCTGGCCACTGCAGCCATTTGGGGGTGAATCAGTGGATGGAAGACCTCGCTCTTGCTCTTGCTCTCTCTCCCCTTCTGTCTGTAAGTGTGCCTTTCAAGTAAATAAATAAATCTTTATTTTTAAAGATTTATTTATTTATTTGAAAGTCAGAGTTACACAGAGAAAGAAGGAGAGACACACAGAGAGGTCCTCCATCTACTGGTTCACTCCCCAAATGGCCGCAATGGCTGGAGCTGCGCCAGTGTGAAGCCAAGAGCCAGAAGCTTCTTCCAAGTCTCCCACATGGGTATAGGGGTCCGAGCACTTGGGCCATCTTCCACTGCTTTCCCAGGCCATTAGCAGAGAGCTGGATCGGAAGTGGAGCAGCCTAGACTTGAACTGGCACCCATATGGGATGCCAACACTGCAGGCGGTGGCTTTACCTGCTATGCAACAGCGCTGGCCCCAATAAATATTTTAAAATAAATAAATAAATAAATATTTTTTAAAAAAAGAATTTAGTGTAAGAATTTGACCCAATCCTACCCAAATTTGTGGACTCCGTGGTGATAATGTATTTATTCAGCATTTACTACGTACAAGGTATTGGTTTTAGTATCTAAATCTATCATGTCACACATTCTTCTCAAGAACCCATGATGCAAGTCTACTCATTTCAATGACAGTTGAAGAAAAGGGGGCGTAGGGAAATGAAGTATCTTTGCTATGGTGACAGAGTTAACTAAAGTGGCTGGATTTGTGGTCTAGTAGGCATTCTAGCCTTAAACCTACCCGCTCATCCAGCCCTCTAAACTGCTATATTACTTTAGAAATGCAAATTCCTAACAACATCTGGCCTCGCAGGAAGCTTGGACAAATCTCACTCTATCCCTGACAGGAACCTCAGTTTCCCTTTTGGTTCAAGGCAGATTTTTCTTCATGTTAATTTCTATACATGGGGATTTTCAGAGTCCCATTCTTAACTCTTCATCTAGTCTTCTGTATTTAAAATTCCCTTCATGGTTGATTTGCTAACAGAAACACATCAGTATTGACCAAGGCAGTTACAACCGCTATAGCAAGACTTTTTTTTTTTTTTTTTTTTTTGACTGATGATTCGCATCTGCTCCATGGTGTTTCTCATGGGAATTTGCCTTTCCCCCAGTTCCACTCAAAGGTTACATTTGAGCACTTATTTTTAGTTTTTGTGGTAGGAAACATCCAAATTTATTCTGGTTATTTGAGAGCAAACAGAACACTGAGGTAACCCAAGGGGGTTCCGAAAGCTGCAGCTTTCAGAGCCAGCAATATCTACACCAGCACGAGCTCCCTCCACCCCTGTGTTGTTAACAAGCATCCCCAATACTTATACAGAGCTTCACACGTCTGAGCACCTTCTCATCCAGCAATGCATTGGACCCTTCAGAAGTCCTTGGAGGCAGCAAAAACAGTGCTGTCTTTATTTTAACAAGCAAAAAAACTGAAATATATAGATTTAGTAGCCAATAGAACTAGTTAGAGTTCACTGTGTGGCAAAAGACCACCTACATTTATATCAAGTCCAACAAACAGAGCTGAGGCAAAAGAACATTTTCCAACTGAGGAGGAATCCAGATGCATCACACACAAAAAACACTGAAACCAGGATACAAGAGGCATCCTCAGTCTGCAGGTGGAGAAATACGGCTCATATTGAGAGATCTCATGTTCCCTCCAAGCCCCCTCTTATATTCCTGTTTCATACAAGAATAAAGCAGACAAAGAGTGTTAGCACTAAAGAGACCCTCTGGATTACAATAAAATTACAAACATAGCACACGCACATTAAAACGTTTATGCAAACTTTCCTCCCATGCTCATACTATGCTTTCTATTTTATTTAAGATGTATGCTATGGATTAAATATGACCCTTTCAAAATCCAAGTGTGGCCAATGTGACAACATTAAGAGTTGGGGCCTGCATCAAAGAAGGAGGTACCTTTCTCTGAAGAGAGAGAACTTCCACTTTGATTATGGCCTTGTCTAAATCAGGTCAGAGTTTATGAACTCAAGAGGCTTCCATAGCCTTGGCAACTCATGACAAGAGCCTCGGGTGATTACTGATGTCATAAATAAGAGTGTCAGTTGTTAAATCAACAACAGGAGTCACTGTGCACTTACTCCCCATGTAGGATCTCTGTCCTTAATGTGTTCTATTATGCAAATTAATGGTAAAACTACTACTCAAACAGTATTTTATACTTTGTGTATCTTTGTGGGTGCAAACTGTTGAAATCTTTACTTAGTATAGACAAAGTTGATCTTCTGTATATAAAGATAATTAAAAATGAATCTTAATGAAGAATGGGATGGGAGAGGGGGTGGGAGATGGGATGGTTGCAGGTAGAAGGGAGGTTATGGGGGAAAAACAATTATAATCCAAAAGTTGTACTTTTGAAATTTATATTTATTAAATAAAAATTTAAAAAAGGAGTTGGGGCCTATAAACAGTGATTAGGCCATGAAGGAGTCTCCCTAGTGAATAGCAGTAAGGCCCTTATAACAGAGGCCTCAGTCAGCATTCTATTAAGCTCTGCTTCTACTTTCTGCCATGTGAGGACACAGCCACAAGGAGCCATCCTTGAAGCAGACAGCAGGCCTCAGCAGACTTCTGACATCTTGATCATGAACTTCCCAGCCTCCAGAGCTATGTTTTTCTTAAATTACCCATTCTCAGGTACTCTGTTTTAGTAGCACAAAATGGACTAAGACAATGTATGAGTACTAAAAGATTTCTACATTGTAGTACCTGACTCCATGTGGGATGCTAATTTCCACTCCAGACTAAAATGGGAAAGTGAAAGTTGTAACTCGCATTACTTTAAAAAATTTCAGTATCTGAAGATTGAGAGTAATCTTCAAAATCACAAAGAACTTCATAATTTCCATGTTCTCTTTTGAATTTTATAATAACTGCAAGCTTGATAAGATAATTATTCTTTGTTAACAGACGAACTAACAGAGGAATAACCTCACATATGACTTGAGAAGTAGATGGCAGAGCTGCAACTCTCAAGTTCAGTCTAGTAACCTTAGAGTTGAACAATTTCATCTGTACACATGGCAGTAGACCCAAAGATAGGACCTGACAATACTTCCTTGGAAAGCCAATTAGCCTTACTTGGGCCCTTGCTTCTCCTTTTCATACAAAAACACCTATAATACATAGTTAAAAAATTTAAAAAGTGCTACCATATGTAGAAGATTCAGAAAGCATCCAGTGTTCTCTGTTTATCTGCAGATTCAAAACAAATGCTAACAGGGAGGCTATGTCTTGATTCAGATCCCATAGCAAGCCAACAGCAGTGATGAGAACTGAATCTAGGCCGTGGGCTCTCAGGAGAAGTGTCACCCAGCTGCAGAAAACTATCTCCCAGGTGTGTTACTGTAAACTGTACTTTCTTCCCACTAGTAGGCGCTGTTGCCTGAGCATGTGGAATTTCTCCAGCCACATCATGGTGAAATTTCATTGTCAATGGGAATATTCTAAGGAACACTGCAAAACCTACAGTGATGACTTCTACATGATTCCATATTAAGGTCAACGCCATTACTATCTGAACCAATGCAACCATTGTATTTATCTCTGAAGTACTCTGGCATGTTCTGAATTTGTACATCTGAAAAATCAAAGGAATGGCAGCAAAGTTGTGGGATAGTGGGTTCTGCTGAGGTATATGAGGGTAAAGAAGACACAGCTCTGGTCTCTGTTTGACCACAGCTGGTATAACTGATTGTTTTTTACATTAGGATTTTTGTATAACATTCATTTGGTAGGCTTCCAGTTTTACTCTGTATTTTAGTTTTTGCAAAGAATATAAACTACTCAAGTAGAATAAGTGATAAATTTGTGGGCCCCCAAAACATTTTTGAAATTCATAGTTTTTTTCATAATATGCATTTTCCTTAAACTTTTTGAAGATCCCTCCTATGCATGAATTGAAAGTTTTTTGTATGAAAATAAACATAATTTCATTACATTTCCCACAAACTTTTTGAGGTATTCTCATAAATGATCAGTGACTTGGGGCATGCTCCTTCATCTAACTGACCCATATATGCAATAGGAATCGTAATCCTTGCACCAGGTATCTCAAAATACTACTGGAAAAAAGAAATATAAACATGCATATTTACACATGAAACAACAAATACATATATGCACACACACATATACAGATTTATGACAAAAATATGTAAGGCATTCCTCTAAGATACATTGTTATAAAACGAATTTCTGTGTATCAATATTGATATAAATCACATACCTAATACAGTAGGGTGTACTTATGTCTGTGGCTTCCATCCAGAGACCACATTCTATGGAATTTGTATGCAAAATCCACAAGCTGGACTGCAGGACAAGTGTGACTAGATGGATTTTGAGGCTACAAGTGTCTTACAAAACTGGCCATGTCATTTCTGTTCTCGGTAGAATGGGCAGATGGATGACATGGACACTCAACACATGATCTTACACCAGAGCTCAGGGAGAGAGAGGCACATGAGCATGGTATCTCATGACCTCAGGCCATTTCTGTTCTTCTGTCTGCAAAATCCACATTGCTAAATTGCAGTCTGCACCCAATTGCAACTCCCGCACTTGCATAGCAACACTGATATCCGAGTGCTGGAGTGACGTCTAGGGAACAGTTATTAATACATCTGTGTATGCACACAGTATGGGGAAACATGCGAGATTGAAAGTGATTAGAGTATTCCTTTTAGGTAATACTTCCCACCGGGATTGTGCTCCTGGAAAAATTCCTCCCTCTACAGAAGCTGGCATAGTTGTCTGCTATCACTTGCCAGAATGTTTGGGGTAAAAATGGTGTCAATTTTAAGGAAACACACTTCTCAATTTTCTTTGTTAACATCTGAATAAAACATGAGAAGTTTGCTACATTCCCCTTCTCCACTTTCATTCAGAGAATGAAATCTTACTTGGTGTGTGAGAGAAAACAGTCACCTTTCTCTGACACTTCCAGATTAGTAGAATCATAGAGTTTTAAAGTAGAAAAGTTTTTATTTCATTCTAATAAACTCGAGCACTAGTCATTTCTGAGTTACAGGGAGATACTTTAGGAAAAGGACAAGAAATCCCATTTCTACCCTGGATGTAGTAGGATGGTCACAGACAGGAGCAGGAAAAAGGCAGAAAGAGCTGGTTGGGACTACTGGATGCTTTCTGGACCACATGAGATTTTTGGAAAATTGGAACATCACCTGGAAAGCCCTGGACTGGGACTGGCCACAGCCTTTGTGTTTACCTCTCAATAGAATGCATGCCTTGGATCACAAGTTTCTCTAAGGCGCTGGTGCTATGATGTGGTAGGTTAAACCTCCACCTCAGGTGCCAGCATCCCTTATGGGTGCTGGTTCATGTAAAAGCTGCTCCTCTTCTGATCCAGCTCTCTGCTAATGGCCTGGGAAAGTGGTGTAAGATGTTCCAAGTGCTTGGGCCCTTGCACCCATGTGGGAAGCCTGAATAAAGCTCCTGGCTCCTGGCTTTGGATCTGCTCAGCTCTGCCATTGCAGCCATTTGGGGAGTGATCCAGCAGATGGAAGACCTCTCTGTTTGTAACTCTGCTTCTCAAATAAATATTTTAAAAGTTTTTCTAAGGACCTTTCCAGTCTTCAGTTTTATGCTGTAAGATAAGTTTTATGAATGTACAAACTGAATTTATTTATTTTATTTGAAAGGCACAGAAAGAGAGAGAGAGCAAGAGAGAGCAAGCGAATGAGCTACAGTCAGTCACATAAAGGCCTTCCATCTGCTGGTTCACCCCTCCAATGCCCATAACAGCTGAGGTTTGGCCAGAAAAAGTCAGGATCCCAGGAATTTTTTAAAGACTTATTTATTTGAAAGTCAGAGTTACACAGAGAGAGAAGGAGAGGCAGAGAGAGAGAGGTCTTCCATCCACTGGTACACACCCCAGTTGGCCGCAATGCCTGGAGCTGCACCAGTCAGAAGCCAGGAACTTCTTCTGGGTCTCCCATATAGGTACAAGGGTTGAAGGACTCGGGCCATCCTCCTCTGCTTTCCTAGGTCATAGCAGAGAGCTAGGATCCCAGAAATTAATACGGGTATCCCACATGGCTAGAAGGGACCCAAGTACTTGAATCATCACCTGTGCATTAGCAGGAAACTGGAATCAGAGGGAGCATTGGGAGTTGAACCCAGGAACTATGATGTGGGATGTGGGCATTCCAAGAGCTGGTTTAATTACTGTGCCAAATATCCACCTGTCATAAGCTGAATTTAGAATAAGGCTAAGGGTAAGGTGAAGATACTCAATAGTGATTTCTGCACAGCCTTTCAAGCCCCCAAATTTGTTGAAACACTATAAAATTATGAAATAAAAGAAATGAAAGAAAAATAAGAAACTAGCCATGTTCCATTTATGGAGTATTTCTGGGAAATTCCTCTTGTACGCAAGGAGTTTCCAAATTTAGATTATCAAATTCAGCAAACACATTTGATTTTTACAAGATGACTAACACCCAACTGCCTAATAACTACTTAGATAAGTCAAGGGCTCTCCCTTATGAAGGCCTATAGGGAGCTCCCAGAAACCATGTAAATCCAAAGAAATTGCCTAAAGACTGATAAGCTCAGAATTAGGCTCTTGCATCAGCTCTTGCTATGTGTTTTTATTTGAAGTTCTCTCTGTGGCAAGAGATACCACACAGGCGGAGTGCAAAGTTGAAGGTCTTTAGCAAAAATTTGGACTGTAAACACAGCTTGGCATTATCAGCATTCTGTTAAGTTCAAAGAAGAGATAGTTACAACAAATACAGCTTGCTTTATTTCTGAAACAAAACTGTGCACATATTTCTGACCATACCACTAATTAACCTGTACATTGTTCCTTTCATCTATGCAGTGTGTTGCCCCCACCTCCCTGGTTACAACATGTTAGGGTTATTTATTCCCATCTGGAATACACTCAAACTGCTCTCTTACAGGTGAGAGAGGGAGGGAGGGAGGGAAAGAGAGAGTGAGAGAAAGGATGGCACTAGTGAATGAGGGACTGGGGAGAGTGACTCAGGCATAAAGACTAATGGAACTGTATAGGAATACATAACGAGACTAAGGGAACACTAAGGAATGCCATGGTGATGATCTACAAACATTTGAAGGGTGTCAACAATGAAGAGTCATTCAGCTTGGTGCAGGTGGTGCAACGGGGAGGGAGTGATGATGAATCTTAAAAGGAAGCTCTTTAGTAAAGAAAAAGAAATTAAATGTGTAAGACTTGTGTTTGCAACACAAACGATAGCTGAAAGAAGAGAGTGAGAGTCAGAACATGGTAGATGGTATCCCAAATATAACTGTAACCTTAGAAAGGTCATTTGCCACCACGGGCCTTGGTTGCCTCTTTTGTAAGTTAAAGTGTGGTTCCCCAGAGACTTAGGGATTTCTGAAAGTGTGCTCCAAAGAATCCTAGGAGATATGGGGATCCTTCCTATTGATGGGGATTGGGGAGAGTGAAGGAGAAAGCAGTGATCACCTATACCCCATTCATCAGTTTCCTCTTGATACCACAAGCTTCCTCTGAAAAGTCTGAGAAATTCACCAATTCCAAAAGTTTGTACAGAAATGTACTCAGATAAAAAATTCAAGAATGGTGTTAGAGATTGGCTTTAGACCCACTTCTGCTCAAAAGATCCCTGGAGGCTGGTGCTGTGGTGCAGTGGGTTAACACCCTGGCCTAAAGCACCAGCATCCCATATGGGCACTGGTTGGAGTCCCAGCTGCTCCACTTCCTATACAGCTCTCTGCTATGGCCTGAGAAAGCAGTAGAAGATGGCCCAAGTCCTTGGACTCCTGTACCTAAGTGGGAGACTGGGAAGAAGCTCCTGGCTCCTGGGTTTATTTATTTATTTATTTGGACAGGCAGAGTTAGACAGTGAGAGAGAGAGAGACAGAGAGAAAGGTCTTCCTTTCCATGGGTTCACCCCCCAAATGGCCACCATGGCCAGCGCACTGCGCCAATCCGAAGCCAGGAGCCAGGTGCTTCCTCCTGGTCTCCCATGCGGGTGCAGGGCCCAAGGACCTGGGCCACAGCAGAGAGCTGGACTGGAAGAGGAACAACCGGGACAGAACCAGTGTCCCAACCGGGACTAGAACCCGGGGTGCCGGCGCCGCAGAAGGAGGATTAGCCTAGTGAGCCGCGGGGCTGGCCGGCTCCTGGGTTTAGGTCAGTGCAGTTCCAGCCGTTGTGGCCAATTTGGGAGTGAACCATCGGATGGAAGACCTCTTTCTCTCTCTCTCTGCCTCTCCTTCTCTTTCTGTGTAACTCTGACTTTCAAATAAATAAATAAATCTTTAAAAATAAAGATCCCTGGAAAGATAAAAGGGTCATTGAAGTTTCATTTTCACAAAGTGTTTATTGAGAACTTACTAATGTGCCAATATCACAGACACAGTGTGCTTGTTGCCCAGGTGGGAGACACATTCTAAATGCAAACACTAACACAGGAATTGCTGAAAATTCACAAGTGAAAAGAGTAACGAATGTAATTTCCTCTAAGACTGAAAGTAATCAATTCAACTTAACATTTATTGAATACCTACTACCAACCTTTACAATTCTCAATAGATAATGTAGACCTTAAACAGTCAGATTAAACAAATATTGAGTGCTTATTCGCATCAGGCACTGTGAGTCAAACTAGGACTATGAAGATGAGTGGGACCTGGCACCTGTCCTCCCTGGAATAATGTTACAGAACCAATGCTCTTAAAGAGCCATACGCATGAGAGCCATATAAGAAAGCAACTCATTAATTCTTTCTAGAAATGAGCACTGGTTGGGGGAGGGATGCTGCTAAGATAAAGCTTGAGAAGGGAGGCAGTGGAGTCAGGATATGAAGCATAGGTAGAACATTTTGCCCAAGTAGAGAAATGAGAAGCGGAGAAAGCGTTCTAAGTAAAGGGACAGGTGAAAGCACAGAGCAGTAAAACTGAAAGGCACATTCAGAACCCAGCAGTAGGCAGGAAAAGGCGAAAAATGGGGCCCAAGGCAGGCTAAAAAGGGTTTCCTCATGAGACTGAGAAACAATTATTCTACAAATTATTTTGTAGATATACAATTTGAATGAAACAATGACATGACTATATACATGCTATAGAAAAATCGCCACCTGTAATGTGGAGGGAAGGCTAAAGAAGAGAAAGAAGGCTGAGAGGCCACTGCACCACGTCAGGCAAGAGGGACAGAGGAGAATGAATGCTTTTTGAGCTTTTTCTACCCCTACCTCCCAGGAAGGCATCATCTTTCTCATTCTGCAGATTATGACAAGGAGGCTCACAGAAGTCAAATAACTTGTCCAACCAAGATTACACACTGAATACTTCAGACAGCCAAAACACTCAGCTTAGAGGGCTTGATGCTAAAGAATGTGTTTTCTCAATTACACTTGGCTGCAAAAGATAACAGCAACAGTTGGAAGTGTGGCTAGGGAGAAGAAAGGGCCCGTCCAAAGGCTGCCTCAAAGCACACCGGCTAAGAGGAGACACTAGATGTACAGAGGGGGAAAGCACAGGGCAGCTTCTGCACTCTCATTTTGGGTAACATAGTACATGGCTACAGAGATGAATACAAGGCGCAGATTTTTTTATAGCTTTCAGTTAAACTAGGGGTCCTGGGAGAATCACAGACATGCCTTTCTCTTGGGACATGTGTTGTGTAAATACCTTGTGTAACGTGTATGTGTGGTTGTGATGAATACTTGTGTGTAGAGTGCATGAAGCTTTGTGTGCGTATGGTCATCAGGAGCAAGTAAAACACTGAACTTACTGAGGAGAAAGACAGAAATAGACAAGGTAAGGCACGATTGACACATACAATTTTTACGAGTGTGCAGATGCCTCGCACAGTCCAAGAGGTCATCAGACTCAAAGGAGACAGGAGTCACCACCACATGCTGACCAGGACAGAGAAATCTGGGCCTCAATGATTTAGGAACCAAAATGAGGGTATATTAGTTCATCAAGATAGAAAAATTGACCGCTAAAGGTGGGCATTTGGTGCGGTAGTAAAGATGCTGCTTGGGACACCTGTATCCCATATGAGAATGAATAGGTTCAAGTCCCTCCCCCACTTCTGATCCAGCTTCCTGCTAATGTGCACCCTGGGAAGCAGCATATGATGGTTCAAGTACTTGGGCTCCTGCCACCCACATGGGAGGCCCAGCTTAAGTTCTAGACACCTGAGTGTGGCCTGGTCCAGCCCTGGATATTGTAGGCAATAGATGAATGAATTAACAGATGGAAGAACTCTAACTCTGTCTCTGTGTCTCTGCCTTTCAAATATGTAAATAAAAAATTTTTTAAATTTTATAAAGCTGGCTTATTATCACTTTGCTATTCACTGCATATTTCGTGATTAGTTTTTTCTGTCCCCTCCTCTGAATTTTTGGTTCTCCACCACAGCCAAGGATTTTCTGATGTGTGTAGATGTTGAGACAGAATGATTAGGAATGCAGCAAGTTTCAGAAGGAACTGAAGTACACTGCCTATTTAAAGTCCTTTCTAGCTCTGAAAGTCCTCAACAAATCACTCTTATTTAGAGACTCTGCTGGTTGCTTGACTGATCAGAGAGCTAGAGTTGAGACTTAATGTGCCCTTCATTTAGCAACTGACTTTCTGGATTAGCCTCACAATTTCACTGGAAACACGGCCTGGAGCTCACAGGGTACCCTGTGTTCCCAGCTACTCTGCTCCCTGAATACAGGCAGACAACACTTTCGGTCCTAATGAGCCACTTCCTCTGTGTGGACACCCAACCCTACCACAAGATGAAGTGGAACATGGCCTCAATTTCCATCCCCAATGCCCCCTCACCTGTGTGCCTTTGTGTGGGGTACAAAGAACACCCAAATCCTGTTTCCTGATCCACATGCAATTAGAGCCAACTATAACTGAACCTGAACCTGCTCATGACCTTTGAACTTGTACTGGAATTATGCTATTCAATCAATTATTATTTAAGTTAATAAAAGAGTAAAATATGTTTTCATTTATTAAATTAAAATCAAAGTAAACTCCTTTAGAAAACTGCTTTAAAAATTTTCATAAAGCATTTCCTTTAGGTGGAAGAACGGTGAGCTATTCAGTTCATTACAGATAAGCAAAGTGTAAATTATTAAAAGAAAAAGCATGAGAGCCTCAAAGCACTCTGCACTCATATTGTTTCACAAATGTCTTTATGTTCTTGCTCTCCTTTAACAAACCCACACTGGACCTGGCTGAGGATTTATTTTGGCATTAGGAACTATTATTCATGCCAAACACAAGGCTCACAGCCCTGGCTCTAATATGCCAAGGGCCATATTTCAAAAAAATAGGTGAAATACACTGTTTATTGTTTACTTATGGAAATAAGCTTTGGGGGCCCGGCATTGTGGTGTAACTGCCTGCAATGCTGGCATCCCATAAAACCGCTGCTCTGAGTCCTGGCTACTCCACTTCTGATCAGGTCCTTGCTAAAGGTGGCTGAGAAAGCAACAGATGACCCAAGTGCTGTGCGCAGCCACCCATGGGAGATGGGGATGGGGTTCCTCTCTGCTTGTTATTTGGGGAGGGAACCAGCAGATGGAAGAACACATCTCTGTGTGTGTGTGTGTGTGTGTGTCCCCCTCTCTTTGTAATTCTGCTTTTCAAAGTAATCTTTAAAAAAATTTATGATCATTAAGTAAACTGAAAATAGATCTTTGTAAAAATTAAGAGTGGAAATGGGAGAGGGAGGCAGAAGGATTGGTGTGTGGGTGGGAGGGAGGGTAGGGTGGGAAATATCACTATGTTCCTAGATCTGTATATATGAAATACACAAAACTTGTATAACTGAAATAAAATTAAAAAGAAGAGCCCAACCTTATTATGCATGCAATGAATGGCCTCATTTAAAATGTATGTGTTGATAAATTCTAGTAACTTCATAGGTGCTTATAACTATAACTGTTCTCAAGCTCTAAAATATTTCTGCTACCAGTAAAAGTTTTCTTTGCTCCTCACTTTAGTCAATCTGCTCCAGCTTCAGGAACCCACTGAGTGTTTTCTGTTTGTAGAGATGAGTTTTGTCTTGGAATTAGATCTGCAGAGAGAGTACTCTTTAGGGGCAATAGCTCCTTTGCTCAGCTTCTTGTTTGCAAGGCTGTTTTTGGTCGCTATGCACATTAGTGGTTCAGTTCCTTATTAGTAATGAGTACTATTCCGCTCTAGCAATTTGTCTTTTCATCCACTGGTGGGCACTTGGGTTGTTCCCAGTTTTGGGCTTTACTAACAAAGCTGCTATGAGCTTTTATGTATCATTCTGTGCGGAAAAAGATTTTCATCTCTTTCACGCCAGTATCTATCTGCAGAGAGAATTTCTGGCTCATCTGTTGAATGTGTAGTTCATTTTCTAACATATTGGGGCTGGAAGCCCTGGCCTGCAGCGCCGGCATCCCATATTGGCGCCAGTGTGAGTCCCGGATGTTCCACTTCCGATCCGGCTTCCTACTAATGTACCTGGGAAAGCAGTGGAGATGACTCAAGTGCTTGGGCCCCTGCACCCATGTGGGAGACCTGGAAGAAGCTCCTGGCGCCTATCTTCAGATCAGTTCAGCTCTGGCCAGTGAGGCCATTTGGGGAGCACACCAGAGGATGGAAGACTTCTCTTTCTCTCTGTCTCTGCTTCTCTCTGTTAACTTTGTCTTTCAACTAAATAAAATAACTCTTAAAAAAAGATATTATTAAACTGTTCTCCAAAGACTGTACCATTTACATCCTCACCAGTGGTGAATGAACATTCCTGGGGCTCTTTCTAGATCATGGCTGATATTGCCAGTCATTGAACTGTTAGCCATTCTAATCAATGTGTACAGTACCACACGGGATTTAATTTTGTTTCTCTTATGACTAAAGATACTGATCATTTTTCATTTGGATATTGGCTATATATGTGTGTGTGTGTGTGTGTGTATATATATATATATATATATATAGACAGAGAGAGAGAGAGAGAAAGCATCTGTTCAAATCCCTTTGCTCACTTTTGAATTCTTTGTCTTGTTAAGTTCTATGAATTCTTTCTTAATATTATGGACATAAGACCTTTGTCATATATATGTATATATACACATATAGGTGTGTGCATGTATTTTCTCCATGTATGTGGTTTACTGTTTTACTTTTTATTGGTGTGTTTGGAGAACCAAGCTTTATTTCTTATGAAATCCCATTTATCATTTTTTCCCTTATGGGTTTTTTTTTTTTTTTTGCATATTCTTTAAGGAATGTTTGGCCATCCCAAAGTCATCAGTATTGTCTTTTTTTTTTTTTTTACAGAATTCTTAGAATCTTAGAATTTTAGCTTTTGCATTTAGACCTTTAATCCCAAATAAGTGCAAGGTCCCTACAATGAAGCCTACACAACACTGCTGAGACAAAGACAAATCTAAGTAAAGGAAGAACTACATATGTTAATGTATTGAAGACAATACTGTTATCAATTCTCCCCAGTTTCATTTATAAGTGCAACATAATCCTAGAAAGGTTTATCAGTATAAATTGATAGGCTGATTCAAAACTTTATATGGAAATTCAAAGAATGCTGAACAGGCCAACCAATTCAAAAAGAACATTGCTGCAGGACTGAACTATCTGACATCAAGATTTGCTCTAAAACTACAGTAATCAAGACAATGGGAAATTGGTGGAAAACACACGTTTCCCTCTCTCTCTCTCTCCCCCACACACCACCCTTGGGATTCCCTCACTCAGAATAGATTTTTATTAGCTCAGTGGACCCAAATGCATTGAAGAAGATTCTACTGCATTTTTCCCATAAATGTCATGTTTTTAATTAAAATGACATGTTTGGGAAAACAACATGCTGCCTTTACTCAGTTCCTTTCTGAGGCTATGTATTAAAAATTAGCATTCTTATTTGGGGGGAGGGGTGGAAGGAGAATGGTATGTGCCAATGAAACTTACTGATAACCTTTATTTTCTCCTCCAGAAGGGCTTTTGTATACATCTGATCAAATTAATGCTTTGCCTCAAATTTTTTGTGCTAAAAACAATAATTGTTTATGGTTACTGAAAGCGAGAACAGGCAGAAAATCAGCAGAGAGATTTTATATTTTATAGAAAGATAGGAATTAGTACTAGTGTTTGATGTGAAAGAAATAACAACAAAAAGAACCCACACTATTTTTCCTGGTGAAGCGAAGATGACAATTATTTTGCAACTCTTAAGAATCAAGTTTAAAAGTATTTCATGATGATGAAGTCATCCCAGATGGATCACCCCAGAAGCCACAGGTTTTCTAACCTGCTTCCACATCAAGTGAGTTTAACTGTACAATCGCAATCTGAGGACAAAACCTTCCACAGGGTCTCTATCCTGTGAGTCCAGGCTTATTTTAATTTTTTACCATTTTTTGTGTCTGAAAGATTTAAAGTTCGTTATGAGGTCTTAAGGTATAAAGTACTCCTTATCAAACAATGTTCTTCACTAAAATGTGCATATCATTTTTTCTAATGTAGAATAAAATATTCATACTAGATTAAGGTGAAAGGAAAGATACAATTAATTTCTCTTTATTAAAATTGATGTAAGATATGGGGCTTGGATACATATGCTCCAATAGCAAATATGAATGTTGTAGAGCATAAAACATACTACATTCTTACAGTTCTTAAAAGTAAGAGAAAGTACACTCTGAAGTCCATGGGTAGATGCATTTACTCACTGGTATTACTATGAGCAAATGAAAGTTCAGATCCCACAGGCAACATGGTCCTGATGGCAAAAGCCACATTTAGCAAACTAGAGCATCAGAGTACTTGGCTTGATGAAGGCTGTGTGAGCACCACATGAGCTCTCACACTGAAAACTGGGATTCCTGTCTGCCTCGCAGAGTCTGTTACTACACATGGGTATACACTTTGGGATTGCAATACAGTATCTAAGAAACACATTAAAATGTAAGCAGACTTTTCTCATAATCAGATTATATGTGATTTTTATTTTCTCTATAAGTTTCAAGTGCTATACAATGAAAATGCACTATTTTCATAATTATGAAAAACTTTAAAAGAAGAAATACGTGGAATTTACTAGCAACACAGGAGCATAAGAAAGAACAGGGAAGGAAAGTTGTGAATGGAGCAGTGACGAGACTCTTGCATTGAGAGTTGGGAGACTTGATCCTAGTCCTGGCTCTGGCGCTGATAATATACAGGGAGTCTTTTGAGGTTGTCTGTTCTGGCTCAAAGATCCCATGAGTCGATTTCACCAAAGAGCCCTTCCTGACACATCCATGACCCCCCAACACTGGTAGACAAGTTAGCATATGACATTTCTGTGGTTGAATTTCAGAACGCTTCGTCATTGCTTACCCTTCTTAACTCTTCTGCAAAAGAGCTAAGAAACTACTGGTGCCATCTCCTCTTTTCCTCTTGCCCTCAGCCATGAATTGAAGGAGGCAAATATTCAGATATTTTAGCAGTTCTAGATTCAGACACCATTTTAGCCCCAAACTGAGCTTTAGCTGACTTTGGGTATGGTTTGTTGCTAAATGCATGAATCATGGACTTTTGAAATATTTAATTGTCTTAGGGAATGTGGCAGTGTCCTTTGGGTAGGGTCTGAGGAATCCTAAGTCCACCTTTTCTAACCTTGTAATTTACATTGTAATCATAATCATCATATTTTGATGGCATTAGTGAGAAAAATCTGTTGCATAAACAGTCTACAGCAAGGTCACTCTTTTCACCCCTTTCCAGCTTCCTTCTATCTTATTCTAGGATATGGATATGGCTTATTCTGTTTAATGAACCTGCTCTCATCAGATCTCTGTTTTCTGGCAATATATTGAAATATCTTCACTGTTGTAACTTCTTGTTTCCTCATACACTCTCTCCTCCTATTTTTTGTTGTTTAGTATTCTTGGTGGTTGTATGCTTTTTATTTTAGTATTGTTGTATGCAATTGTATGCCTAGTCTATCATCCCAAACCAAAAGCCTAATTTGTCATCTATTAAGATATATATTTTCATAGAAAATGAGTCCCAGAAGTGTACACCATTTCCAAATGATGAGGATGGGCCACGCTGTGAATCTGTAGACTCCTTGGTGATAACAGTAACAATACAGACAGTGCTTATAGAAGTGCTTGGTACTATCACATCCATAAATATGTATGTGTGTATTTTATATGCATTGACTTGTATAATTTAAATGTAAATTATATGAATTGGTTTATATAATTCCCACAGCAAATCTATTTGGTCAACACTATTTATATCTATGTTTTGGAGATGAAGTAATTTATGTCCAGGGTAGATAAGGAGACCTGCCCAAGGTCACATACCAGAAGCGAGAGAACCAGATTTTAAAGGCAGAGAACATGACTTAGAAACCTAGCTCCTAATTGTTCTTCTTTAAATATAGTAACATGACTTAGAAGACTATATGGAAAAGTTTATTCTCCCCTAGTGATGAATTTAAAGTTCTTCAATTTACTAACATGATACCTACACAGGTGCAATGGACCCCCATTTCCAAACATAGTCACTAGATGGAGTGTGGGCTGCTGTTAACCATAAATGTGAATGGTCTCTTAGGTGCAACAGCCAACTTTCTGGTGTCCTTTGGACTTTAACTTTGAACATCTGATTGAGTTCCCAATGAAATGTATATTTGTTATTTTGTTATATAAGCTATATTTATTTTATTCCTTCATCTGACATTAGGAAGACATAATTCTTATGAACAGATTAGCAATATACTTTTCATCTCTTACTATGGAAACATTAGTTGGCATAAATGTCAAACTTTTTTCTTGAAAATAATTACGGTCCTGATTATATTTTTCAAAATCCTCCTAAAAATGATGGTTTGTTACTGTATACACTGATTTGAAATATTAATGATATCAAACACTGGTTGAGATAAACATGAAACAGACAAGTAGACATAGTTTCTGTTGTAAATATCCCTCAAGATCATATAGATAAAATAAGACAATTGTACAAAGGCCTTTAGCACACACAATGAATTAACATGATTTCCCCCAAAGAGATAAAACTTCTACAATAATGTGAAGAAAAGCTTGCTTTGAGATGTAAAGAAAAACTTCATGAACAACCCGTAAAAATCAGGCCAAATTTTCAAAAGGCAACTGACAGAGTGAAAACTCAGTAACGTTCATTAGAAAGAGAGAAAGAGGCAAGGGAGAGGTCACGGGAGGTAACGGATAAGGAAAAGACTGATTTCTCTCTGGCTTCTTGGAGGAGGCAGTATTTGAGATATACCATAGATGATAAGGTGTGATTGAGTTTGTTGCAAATGGATCGCAGGGCACAAAGAAGGTAGGAAGAATTCACAGAGGTTGGAAAACAAGAAGTGAGTGGGAGATAGAAATCCAGGGTCATTGCTGGTTCTTCAAAGATGTATAAGCATCACATTTTACAGTTATATAAGGGAAGGCGTTACATTTCAAGTAGTGAGTCAATGCATAATTCCCTAGGAGATGCAATACTGAGGAATTCAAGAAATTGATGATGCGGTGACAAGAAAAATATAGACGTTCTTTTCACTGTTTATTAGGTGACATAACAGGTGAGCAGCCCCTTGGAGTCCCCAGCACTAAACTTTAATAGTGGCCATTTATTTTCTTTCAAAGTCATTTATTTGGATATATACTTCAAAAATACACACTAGGAATCCTGAAGCTGGTATGTTCCACTTAATATTAGAAATATTTTCATGGTAACATATTATTTAACATTCTATAATTAGAGAGGAAAATCATAATGATACTATTTTATTTTTCAGTATAATAAAATATATGCATTCTATATATTTCTCTTTCCAAACCTGTGCACTTGGATGCCTCTACGTTATGGACCCCATTGTTCTACGCAACAAGCTGCACATCTTCCAGTATCTACTCTGTAACTATCCTAGCAAAAATCTGTTACTTTCCTTGAATTTGCTTTCTTACTGGATGTGAGAAAGGAGGGGAAAATAATAGAGTAGCTGTAGTTCAGAACTAGGAAAAACATTATCTCTGACATTAAAAATTCTGGAAGAATGGGATTGTAACAGAAGATGGGAGTGAATCACTTCACCTGTATCCTTGATGAGCCAACACTACACATGTGCTTGCTAAAGAACAAACTTTGTAGTCGTTCTTAACTGTCAACATCCAATCTTTGTCTCCTGCTAAAGGCAACAATTGGAATGAATCCTCAATGCTTCCTTGATAACTGCACACTTGGATTGACAACCGTACCCTTTTTGCATCATTGCTTAAATTTGTTGACACCAGTGATTATTTAAAAAATTGTTTTGCTTCTCCAGCTGGATATGTACAGAAATCAGCAGTAGTGTTATCTACAACATATACATGTATTCATCTATCCATCCATCCACCCTACCAGACACTTATCTACCTAGATTGAGGCATTTTAAGTTCTTGAGGAAAACAGTCCCATAATTTTATGGATGTTCTGGACCAATTTGCAGAGTTGGAAATAAGAGTAGTTTCTTATCCTATATCATTGCTAATTTTACAGGTGAAAAATTAGACTTAGTTGTTTTAATTTTCATTTCATACTAGTGTGAATGAAATTTATCAAAAAGAGATTGAGAGAAAGAGAGAGAGAAAGAAAGAAAGAAATAAAGGGGGAAGGGAGTGAGAAACTGACTTCTCATTTGTTGAATCATCCCTTAAATGCCTGCAATAAACAGGGCTAAGCCAGGCTGAAATCAGAAGCCTGACACTCTAAGGGTCGCCACCTAGGTGGCAGGGATTGTAGCACTTGAGCCATCATCTGCTACTTCCTTGGATGCATCAGAAGAAAGCTGCCTCAGAAGCAGAGGAGCTGGGACTTGAACTGACACTCTGATGCACCATGTGCACCTGTATTTATCTCGTAAAATATTGCTTATCCCTTCTTTTTCTCTGTCAAAATATTTGAATTTATATGAAAAATTTCATGTATTGACCTTTTGCTTATTACATTTATTGAAAATACAATTTCTATTAATTTTTTTCTTAAATTTATTACTGATGTTTATTTATCTATTTTTTTAATTCACAAGCTTTTTTTGGGATTCTGCTCCCGGGCGAGGTTCCCCGGTCTAACAGAGCAGGGCCGGGGAAGTCGCGCGTCAGAGGTTGGGAGGGCTCCTTTTATAGATACAGGGCATGGGGGTTAAAGGTCGAGGCAGGTCTGATTCTCATTGGTTGACCTTTAGGCACCCGTGAGGACCTTGACAAGGACTTTTCTTTCCTGGAAGTACAGGTAGGGACTCTCCATGTTTAAATACACTTAAGTTTTTCTGTTGTATAATCTATTGAATTCATTTGTGATTGTCGTTGCTTTATAGGTATAAAACAAAGAAAATCCTTCTTCAATACTAAATTAGATCAACATTTATACTTCATCCTAGGTTTTATTTTCAAGTGATTACTTTGTAAACATTGAATAATTTAATATCCATCTGGGATTGTGTATGTTGTTTTTGAGTTAAAGGCCTATTTTTCCCTGAAAGCACCATTTTTTTAAAAAAGGGCCATAATCCTTATTTTTAAAGTAGTTTTAAACTTTTAGAAGAGGTGTGTGGTGCTTCCACTCTTCCCTCACTTCTTCTGCTCACTCAAATTTCCTCTTCCATGCAGGCTTTCCCCCAGTCATCAGTCCTTTAACTCTCCTTTGGTAGTTGAATATGAATCCTCAGTGTCTCCCGTGTTTACCCTTACTGTCTGCCTACTCGGACATCGATTTATACCCCCATAACACTTCTCATTGTGATGAGCTGTAACTCATCTTAATGTCTGATGTATCATCGTGAAACAATTTTGGGGGCACTGCCCTTTGTTCACAATTTAAAGTACCTTACTACCATCTTGGTTTGAAAGGAGTTTGTCTCCCAAGGGTCCCTGTGTTGGGAGCTTGGTATCCAGAGTGGGTATTGAGATATGCTGGGAACATTTATGAGATGGGGCATAGTGGGCAGTCCTTAGGTCAATGGGGACACTGCCTCTGGAAGGCAATACTGGTCCATGGAGTGAACTCTCACAACATTGAGTTATTGCAAAAGCTTAACATTGACTTCGGAATCCCTCTCTGGCTTCCATTTTCAAGATGTGGTCACCATCCTCTACATGTGCTCCTGTTACCTGGAGGAGGCACTATGCTATTTGGGGGTTAGCCTCCAAAAGTGTAAGTCAAATAAACCTCTTTTCTTTATAAGGTTTTCCTGTCTCAGGTATTTTATTAAAGCAGTGAAAAATGGATTGATACAATGGCATCATATTTGAGGGGAATTTGGTCACAAAGTGACAACTTGGTTAATTAATTTAGGTATTTTGGCTTTTTTTTTTTTTTAAATCCACGGTAAAGCTACTATTGAACCAATTAAGACAACTCTTCAGAAGAGTTAATCAATCTCTTGTATTATTGGAAACAAACACAGAGCCATCTCTGAGGATCAAGGTTGAAAAAGTCAGAGAGTCAGTGCATGATATATTAATTAGACAGATTGGGCTTCCAAAAAATCAGGCTCAACAACGTGCTTTAACATCTAGGTATAGCTCAGTTGAGCCATCTGTTTAAACAGCATTCTATTTATGAGCAACAAAGACTTGAATTACTTCAATGTGAACCACATAAGCATGTAATTTTCAAGGGTGAAATATCTGACTGCTGGGTTCTCTGTAGAGGGTAGTGTTCTGGAATTCAGGGCATGGGTAATACTGAGTGGCTCTAATTTCAAGAAGGGCTCAATACCCTCAGGCTCTTGACCATATGCTCCCCAAACTTATCAGAGTTCCTCCTGGACTCTTTTCAAATTCAGCAAATGCATCCTTTCCATTGAAGTCATTGGGATGGATGGCAATCTTCACAGGTCATCTAATCCGTGCACCTGCCTTAGGCAAGGCTGCTCTTAAAACCACCCCAGACAGATGGTTCTTTGCTGTTCTCAAAATTCCCCAGGGAAGGAGGTTCCATAGGCTGCCACAATAATCCATTCCCATGTCTCCCCATCACCCCTAGGACACTGAATCCTAAGCATTTAGTTAATAGCAGGTGGCAATGAGACAACTCTTTGTCTCTCCCGAAGGAATTGGAAGTTGGCCAAATTAGCCACAGGGCAATTGCCAAAGTGTACAGGAACCCCAATGCTGCCCTGAGCTTTACAAATATCAAGTTAAGTGAGGGTATTTAGTGTTCCCAGCTGACAAAATACCAAATTCAGCAGTGAGCTGGACACGTTTCATGATGCTTAGTCAGGAATTCACATGTTGGCAATAAATTTCAAGGCTCTTAGTCTTTCAATTAAAAAAACTGGGATAAATAACAACAAATAAATTTCTAATTAACTCTTATAAGAAAGAATACCTGAACTGTAAAATATTTCCAGTAAATAAAGTTATAGCATCCTTGGGATGCAGATAAAGTTAAAAGGGGATATTTATATATTTAAATGGTTTTATTATTAAACTAAAAGAGAATAAATGAGACAACATTTAGATTATGATACTATAAAAATAATTAAAAATAAAAATCAGAAATTAATGAAGTCAAACATTGAAATTAATGATTTAGAAGCAATCCAACCACACACACACACACACACACACCCCTTATGGAAGCTTAACTAAGGGAGAAAAACGAGAAAGTGAAAAGGGAGATGTAAGTGACTAATATCCCTACATCATGCTAATACACTTGAAAGTAGATGAAATGTATTATTTTTCTAGCAAAATATAACCAAACAAATCCCAATAGGATAAAAAAAAAGCAAAACAAACAAAATCCTAATCACCATTGAATTAGCTGAGAAGTTAATACAAATGTTTGCCATAAATATAATTCAGTGAGATATTTGGATATAATGAAAGTAAGCACAAGTCAAGAGCTTCCTTTCATACTAGCAAAAACCACTTAGAAATGGAAACAAACAAAAAGATTGCACAACAGCAACAAAATCGGAATTGTCTTGGGACATCAACAAGAAAGGAAGAAAACTATAAATAATTGTTGAAGGGCATGAAACAACTCAAATACAGGGAGAAGATACTTTAAGAAGGGAGGCTAATTTAAAAAATTGACATCAATACAAATTTATGAGGCAACACGCAGATAAATTATTTTTCAGTATTATTATAGGATTTCTCAGTTTTTATATGGAGGCCTTTGTGTCTTCACTGAAGCATACCAGACTGCACATGTGTTTATGTGTATACACACACATACATAGGGAGAAGGAAGACAAAATTTCTAAGGTAGGTTCAGGACTTTGGCCGCAGAGAAATACAGGAATGCTAGCTTTAGACTGTACCCTCACACAGACACACAAGAGACTACTGTTCAGGTGATTATCCCCAAAGTCACAATGGTCAAATCCTCTCTGGGCTTGACTGTGGGAGGAAGAGTTCAAGAACAGCCTGGTTCAACACTCTCACTTTAATGTCTGTTGCCCAAGTAGTACTTGTCCAACTGTTCTCTCTCTCCCACATAGGAGCCAATAAATTACCTCTAAAGTGAGGAAATAGAATGAAGAGGATCAGAGAGAACAACTCTTGTAACTCTAATAGCTGATAGTTTGAAGAGCCTTTTCATTGACATCATTCAGCTTGATTGACACTCTGATACTGTAGGGGATGCATTTTCGCTTCCCTTTAATGAAAAAGATGCATGAATCAGATGCATTTTTTGCCTTTTCTCTCTTCATTGGGTTACTCTTTTATCATCAATGTTGGCTAATCTAGTTGCTTAATGTGACAACGTACAGTACAGTTTAAAGAAGATATTTTATAATGCAAATGCAAGTGTACATTTAAAACTGTGAGAACACACTCTCTCATTTTTCCTCCTATTTACATTTCAAAATAAGTTTATTTATTTCTGAATTGTGTCTGATTTGATGACGATAAACATTTCTGCTTGGGACCCGTGTTTGTTTTCTAATTCGGGAGAAGCCATGCTCCAGTGAATGTATACTTTCCCATAGCACCATTCATCACAAGATCCCTTAATTCCTCTTAATGCCTTCTATGGAGTTTTCCACTGCTCAGTTCTGGAACTCCTGGACTTAACTATTCTCAGAGGAAAAAACCTGTTTCATAAGACAACCTGAGATTAAGATGGGGGTGGGGTGGAGGACAGCCCTTCCTCCTGACATTTTTCCTTTACTCATACGCTCTTAACATATCTACTCCCCATTCACCTTTCTGTGCTTACTCCTCCCCTCAATCTACCTGGCACCTCTCTGTAAATTAATAGAAGGAAAGGAAGCATACCAGGGAGGGCAGGGGAAAGGGAACAATAAAGGAAGAAAGGAGACTGGATGCATGGAGTGGAGAACTGGATGTAAATGACCAAGGAAAAGCACAGCTGGACTTCTAGCACCTTATGAGTTTATGCACTGCATCCAAAAGATAAAGCTTACATAGGAGTCAGTAACTTTGTTCTAGACACTGGAGAACAGAATGCTCGTTCCCACAATGTAAGAACTTTAGTGCCTTAAAGAAAATAGAGCCACATCTCTACACTTTATTCCAAGATTAGAATCTACAGGAAGAATGGAACCTCTGACTTAACAGGCTTATTAGGGTCCCTGTGTGCATGTTCCAAGAATTACCTTGGTGTTATTATCTCTGGAAGATCACTGAAAATTTTCCAGAAATGCACTGTGGCAGGCAGCATAATGATTTCTCAAAGATGACCACGTCCTAATGCTTGAAACCTGGAAACATGTTACTGTATATGACAAAAATGATTTCACAGTGATTATTAAGACCTTGAGATATGAAGATTATCTAATATTATACTAGTGAGGCCATTCTAATCATACAGTTCTCTGCACACCGGGTTCTAGTCCCGGTCGGGGCACCGATCCTGTCCCGGTTGCCCCTCTTCCAGGCCAGCTCTCTGCTGTGGCCAGGGAGTGCAGTGGAGGATGGCCCAAGTGTTTGGGCTCTGCACCCCATGGGAGACCAGGAGAAGCACCTGGCTCCTGCCATCGGAACAGCACGGTGCGCCGGCCGCAGCGCGCTACCGCGGCGGCCATTGGAGGGTGAACCAACGGCAAAGGAAGACCTTTCTCTCTGTCTCTCTCTCTCTCACTGTCCACTCTGCCTGTCAAAAATCAAAAAAAAAAAAAAAAAATCAGAGAACTTTCCCTAGTTGTGATCAAAGGCACATGTGGCTGTGGAAAAATGAAGAGATGCTACATTGTAGATTCTGAAGATGGAAGAAGCGGGCTACAAGTCACAGAATAAGCGAAGCCTCTACAGTATGGAAAAGGCAATAAAGAGTCTCCAAAAAACCTCCAGCAGAGAAGGCAGCCTTGCCAATAATTTGATTTCAGTGCAATGAGATCTACCTTGAACTTCTGATCTACAAGCTATAGGCTAATAAATGTGAGTTAGTGATATTTTGCTATAGCTGCAACAGAAAACTGATGTAGGCATCATAAACGAATACTGCCACAATTCTTTATGGTTGATAAAATACTCTATCATATCCTGTCAAATCAATTTGAGTGTGAATAGGGAAGGAAAAGGCCTACGGTATTCTTATGTCCTGCCCACACATTCCCTTGCCCCCTTTTTCTTTTGAAAGAAAATTTGAACTAAGATTATATGTGACAAATTCATTCATATTTCCTTACTAAATTCCTCAAATACTCTGCATTAGTGTTTCCCCAGTTACAAGTGAGTATCAAGGTCTCTCTTACTTTGGGATAATTCATTCAATTCATAACTACAAAGCTTTGTAAATAAGCAATGAAAAAGGCAATGAAATTTCCAAGGTTAATGGAAAGAATCAGTTTCAGCCTAAGCACTGCCACTGGTGGCTGTGGCTTAAATTCTCATTTCTCTCAAACTCCTGTTCTCACCAACAGCTCAGGTGAACACACACACACTATGATTTCTCTGAGGATGTGCTTACTTTTTGAAAGTTGAAAGTAATCTTTAAAATCTGTATGTGTACATATATATATATATATACACACACACACACATATATATGCACTTGCAAAATCTTGATGCCCCTCCTTCAATCGAATCGGGTGGATTATTCACTGAATAGTGTTCTCATGCTATTGCTGAGGTGTGAAAATCTATATGCACAAAAAACGCACCAAAAATGCCAGTTAACTTCATTTATATTTCTGCATACCGAGGCACTTCCTGTTTTGAATGATAAGAAAGAAGACAGCAATACCAGCTTTCTCACCCCACAAGTCTCTTAGATCTGTCTCAAAATTTCCAGCCCCACTGTCCCAACTGAAGTGGATTTATAATGTTATCCATGTCACCAGAAGTGTTATGTTGCAATGGAAGGGGTTTCTTTCTTTTCCTTTCCATCTTTTTAAAAAATATATCACTAATGTAATGTTACCCCTTGTTTCACAATAGTCAACACTCTGCACAGGAACACATCCAAAAGATGCTTTCCATATCGTATCACACAAGATCTTTCATTGTGAACCCCAAATTTCCTATTCTTCTGTTTTGTCACTTTTCCCTTAATTCCACAGAGCTGTAGATCGAGTTTTGTTTTCAAGTTTGCAGAAGTTTTTTGCTATTCTCAACATGTCTTCATACTTTTGAAGATGCTGTTTCTTCTGTATGTAATACTTTCCTCCATTTCTCTAACTGAAAATATGTCTATTTTTTTTCCTTGAAGATGTTCTGCAGATATCTCTCCTTCCTCTCCCTCTCCCCCTAGGGTCCCCAGACATTTTCTCTTAATAGCCATATATACCAAGTTCCTTTACAAAACTCATCACATGAGAAAAGGACTATCATATTTTTGATTCTGTAACCTCTAGTAGTCTGTAAACTTCTTGGAGAAAGAGATCTCAAAATTTATTTATAGCACTTTTTTTCCTAAAAGGTTTACAGCAATTCTTATTCATCCAAAATAGATCAGTGATGGCAATACATTAAGTTCTCTATAAATATTAGGGTAATTCAAAGTGTGTGAAAAATATGTATTATGCAAAAATTATACATAGACTCAAAATATTTTTACACAAAATAAGCTTGTCTTTCAATCCACTTTCTACAAACTTCCTGATGTTACTTTATAGTTACTTAAACACATCAAATATCCTTATGATCTATTCTGTCATCACCAGATATATCAACTCATTAGGGGAGACGGGTCACACAAATCTGGAAGACAATTCCCTTCCTGGGTTTCACCATCACTGTTATTTGTTCAGTTATCAAAGGAATAGAAATTGAAAAGACACACAAAAAAGCTGTGTACCTGCAAACCAACTATTATAAAAACACGCATTCCATATTGATGGACTGTGACATAACTAGAACCAAGCAAATAGGTATACATCAACATAATATATTGAATTACCTTGACTAACTGGCTGTTATGGATCTCAATATATTAATTACCCTCTTCTTTTTGCCTTGTATTCTTGTGGATAGAACCATCAAAGAAAACATAGTGCATTCCACAAGACAGTTTTGAGAAATAAACAGAAAATTAGCTAACAGCAAAAGCTAGACAGTCCAGGTTCTCTATGTAGATATATCATAAATAAGCGGTGATACTATAGCAGTTATTACTACTCCCTGCTTTTTTTGTGTGTATATGAGATGAGAATATTTGAATAGATCAGTAAGCCCATTATTCTCAATCTTTGTGAGATACACACACTCAACTAAATTTTCTCAGAGTAACAGTATTTTCTCAGTGGGGATTATGTCAGTGTGTCAGAATTCCAGTGCACATCTAGGGAAGATTTGTGTGGGTGTGCAGGATTGTGTAGTGATAAAGTTTCGCTGGTGATTCTTAGTCTTGACTTTGAGAACCATGAAAGTATTCTGTGACTTTATCATTCAAAGAATGAGTGATAGGGATTGAACAGAAAGGATAGCAGTGTAAGCTGCACAACAATTGTCAAACCTAGTAGCTAGCTGAAAAATGCATGCTCATTCAAAACAGACATTTACTGAGCAAACAGGAACCTGGCTGATGAAGATCACAGCTCTGTGCCCTTGGACATGCTACTAACTGCCTTAGCACTCAATTTTCTCATCTGTAAAATCCAGATATGAATGCCTACCTGCTGTAAGGATTAAGTGTGATCAGCTGTGCAAAGTGTTTAGCATGGTGCTTGGCACACTGTCACCCATCAATAAATGTTGACAATTATGAGGCCAATTTGTTTTGGAAGACAAACATAAAGGAATAGAAAGTGTCATTGTCTTTAAAAGTTAGGGTCCACAAAATCCGGCTCTAAACTGGCTTCTCTAGGACACATGTGAATGAAATAAATGTGAAAGATATTAATGTGTTTTAGAGTTACCCAAGAAGATCCAGTTAATATTTTAATTTCTTAACTGGAAATTCCAAAGGATCTTATCTCTGGTCATCGTCAGAGATTGGTTTTCAGTTTATGCCCAAATTCAAGAAGCCCAAGTAACCTACACCAGGATGTTCTAATGCCCTTGGTATTACAATAATGTAGTGAACATTTCCTCAACACTGCTTGTCAGGCACTGCTGATTTACATGTATTGTTAACTTACTTAATCCTCCCAAAACACATCACAAGTACTATCATAACCATTCTTGCTTTGGAAGTGAGCAAACTGGTTCAAACAGGGATGGAACTCGCTCAAGCTCACTGCAGGAAAGATGAAATTCAAACCCAAGCAGTCAGGCTATCAGAAAACCTGATTTTATACTTATCTGGGTCTCCTTAAATAAGCACCTCCCTAGCTATGTCCAAGGTTTCTCTTTAAGGGTTTGAATTAAATCTGTCACCTCTTTCTTGTAGCTTTCTAATTTAAATTGTCTAGCTTTTTGAATGATAAAATTAATGTCTAAGGCAGCCTCTTACTGTATATGTGCGTTTTGCTATTTTACTTTTTACCTACTGTTTTCTTTTTATTTTCCTACATGTGTTTTGTTGGCAACACAAACTATTTGCATATATCTTGTGTTTGTAAATGTGTATGTTGCTATCGCTATTCAATTCTTTTGTTTAGGAGAACAGTTTACAAAATAAGCAAAAAATGGAAAAGAAACAAAATTAGGCAAATCTGACTCCACCAACAATAGGGACTTCACAGTTATATTTGCCTCACCGACTGTGATATCTTCATCTCTACACCACTGCAACACTCACTATTCCCCTTTTCTGGTTTAATTTTGTCTGTAGGATGACCACTCTGACATGCTGTATGTTTTAATTATTTACATGTTATCTTTCTTCCTCACCAGAATGTAAGCCCCATAACATTAGTAATTTTCTCTGCTATTTTGTCAATACTTAGAGCAGTGTATGGCCACAGCAGGGGCTCAGTAAGTATTGAACAATGGAACCAATAAGTATTGATGAATAGGAACTACCTTGCTTCCCAGTCGGGAGGGTCTCTGTGGACTGATGGTATTATCACTAGGACTTCTGTGTTACCACATTACTTAATGATATCATTATCTACCCAAGATAGAAACCCAGAATAACCCTCAAGCCATCTCTCTTACTCTCCCCTGAAGCCCTTCCACCCAACCCCTCCGAATTGTCACAAAATGAACACCTTTATGCAAACTCTTATTTTCCTTAGACTAATGCAAACAATACCCAGACTCTTCTCCAATTGCCCAAATCCTTCCTGTTCCACACTCTCCCCCACAATAGTATCTAAGTGATCTTGAACCTTTAATTTTCTTGGCCACTGACCATCCTTTTAGTTTCATTTTTCCTTCCCATACTCTGTATCTCTAGTCTTAGTACACTTTATGTAATTCTCTGTTGAGCTCTAGTCCTTTGTTCCTAACCAGTTGTTCACCTGAAACGTCCTGGAATGTAAAATTCTACTGATGTCCAGTCCCAATATCATCTATGTTAGAAAATCTTTTCTCACTTTTCCAATCATAGTAAGCCAGTTCAACTTCTTTCCTCCCATATCATTACCAAACTCGAGCAATGAACTATCATATTCTCACTGAATCATTTCTAAGTGTTCCAGTCTCTATTTTGTATACAATATTTAAGGGAAATGGCTAGCACAGTTCTTTGCCATAATAGGCTACCAATTACTATTGAGCAAGTAAGTGAAGGAACAAAGAATGCCACGAACTTCTTATCTATAAATCATTATCCTTCTCATTTTTTAAAAAATAAAATCAGATCCCAAATCCTTACCAACCACACAAAGTTTAGAATTTTCCTATTCTTACCTAAACAAATCTTGTGGCCTCTCTAGGGTGTCTCTTGACTTCAAAAGTGATTGCAATGCTGAGGCCATTCTTTCCACAGGCATCTTCTTACATGATCTCCAAATGAAATCCCACTTTGAGCCTAATGCTCAGTGAGAGTGCTATGTCAGGCACATTTTGGATGGCAAATGGTGTAAATACCTGGAATTTCCTTCGTCTGACAGAGGAGAACCAGGAGCAATTGTATTCCCATGCCACCTGTGACCAGATGCAGAGCATGGGAGGTTCCAGAAGAGTAGGATGTGGGGTAGATTGTTCCAGGGTTGCTTCAGAGGCACAAGAAAAAAGTTTTCTTTAGAATCAGGGTGTCACAACAGCTGCCTGAAGACACCACACATCCAAAATTAGGAGTGGGAACTAAGTCGAAGAATCAGTTAAGCAGTGTCTGGCTTCCTGAACCACCTTAATGAAATAAAATGCCAAAATTCACAGATACATTGACACTCCTGCTGACGGCCTAAAATAGCAACAACTTCCGACTGAGCGAGCCAATTGCTAGCTATTGCATTGAACTCTTCTGCCTGATGACATGTCAATAGGGTGACCTTATTTTCAAGATGAGTTCCTTCTCCTTGCTCTCTGTCATATCTACTTTGGCAGTGACACTGGACCTGGTTTTTCTAAGGCCCACCAGATCATTAGAATTTAAAATGAGCTACTTCCATCTGTGAAAGAAGGCAGCACCAGACTGTGACAAACTATGGGAAAAGGAGGATTTCTGGAACAAAGCCATTGTTAAAATATTAATAATCAGGTTTTAAATACAAGAGGGAAAAAGAAGAATGGAGATGCAGATCTCAAGTGCTGATAAAAAAAAAAAAAGTGTTACATCCAGCACTTGTCTTCTGCTGGTTCCATGTGGAGTAAGTGGCCACTATTATCCTTGTAGGGGACTCAAGACATTGTCCCTGCAGACATTTGCCCACCTGGATTTCTGCCTGCTGCCTGGTCAGTGGTGGTATTCTTTAATCAAAGAGAATCACCTTATACTAGAAAACATCCTCCAGGAGAAGCAGAGAGGAAAATAGGATAGGATTTGGCAGAAAAGTTGAGTAATGAGTCCAGGTTCTGTGGTTCTAAGGTTTTGAAGGCCTCAGTTAATCCTCTGCAAGCTATAGTCAATTCAGGGCTTATGAACTGGGCTCTGGTTTCAGATTGCAACTCCCAATTACTAAATCCTAGGCAAGTTATTTAACTTCTCTTTGCTTCAGTTTCCTCATCTGTAAAAGTACAGTACATATACTCAAAGGGGTTATGGTTAGGATACATGAGCAATGCACAAATAGCCCATGGTATATAGTTAGTGCTCAATATTTGCTAGTTGTCTTTTCAATAAAATCATGAGTGTCAATTTTTAAGATTAGATCATAATCTTTTTCATGTACAGGTATTGGTGGGGTGGTGAAGTTACTTAAACTATCTAGTTCTATCTTCTCATTTTGCTCTTTGGGGAAGTCAGAAAGCAAAAACTAAAGATTTCTTCTCCATCATGTTGCCATAATGTAGGATATATTGACACAGAAGTGTTCCCACAAACACACAGACTCTAAAAGTTATGAACAAAATGTACCACTAACAGGAATTATAAACATTTTAATTATGATTTAGTAACTGGAGATTATGTCCTAGGGTGGGATGTGGTGCTTAATTGTTTGTGCAACTCCCCAAGCCTTTAAAGCTATATTTAAAAGCAAAGTAGATTACACAACCCTATGCTAGAAGAGAACAGGAGTATATTTTTCTTTAGTCATTCGCATCAATGATTCCAAGTATGTTACATTCAGAGAAGCAGCAGTTCTATCCTGGCCAGGTATCTATGGATTTTCTGTCTCTCTCTCCCTTCCACCTGGTGAACTAGGACTGGGACTAGATGTTGAATGGAGAATCCAATCTCTGCATGGCTTTCATTTGTTCAATAGAGACCACAAGTAGATTTCTGAATGGTTTAGGCAACAATTGTTGTTGGATCCCAAATTCTCTTGACTGGAACACTTTAACCAAGGCAGGAAAGACAATTTCAGCAGATCACAGACAAAGAAAAATTAATTAGGATTCCAACTACCTGCAATTCTCAGACTAGAAGACACCCTTTGTCCTCTTGAAAAACACTCTGTATTGATTATGCTGACACAGACAGTAAAGCTGCATGTGTGGCTGCTTTTCTTTCAATTTTTTTCTTCACATCTGAGATGAGAAAGTGGGTTATGATTCATCCTGAACAATATGAGTCAAAATTCATTTTGTATCTTTTCAATTAGTTCTACTGTGTTCCACATTAAAAAACAAGAGTAGTTTGCTCAGCAAATGAGAACAGTGTGGTATATCTTGGTGTGTTGCTTTCTCACACACAATGACTAAAAAATACTCAGTGTGTTTTCTAATGATATTCCAGTAACAAGAGAACGTCAAATGAAAATACAAAGCATTAATTCAAATAGAGACAAACGCTAACATTAAAAGTCAGTGTAGTGTTTATCACACACTAATCATAAATGGCATAAATCAAGCCAGATATTACATTAGAAGATGACACTAACATCTCTCAAATGTTTACTTTTCTGCTAATGCCTTACAAAATATTTTGACAACTACTTATTTGACACTCACAATAAGAGCATAAAATAGAATTATGTTCTTTTTTTAATAGGTGAAATAACTGAAACTCAGGAAGGCTATAAAGCTTTATAAAAGAACTAACATGTTTCAAATTTTATTGATTTATTTTCATTTTATTTGAGAAAGGTGAGAGAGACAGAAACAGAGAGTCAAACAGATAGAGACTTTCCAACCTCTGGGTATCTACAACATTCAGGGCTGGGCTGGGCTGGGATGAGCTGGGCCAGAGTCTGCATCTCAATCTAGGACTCTCATATGAGTGGCAAGGACTCATGTACTTGCGCCATTAGCTGCTGCTTCCCAGAGTGTGCATTAGCAGGAAGTTGGATTGGAGGCAGAGCAGCTGGGACTCAAACCAGGCACTGTGCTATGGGAGGTGGGCATCCTAAGTGGTGACTTCATTGCTGCAACAAATGCCTGCCACAAAAGACCTTACTCAAACCACAAGTCGTGAATTCAGATGTTGGTTGCATCTCTTAATGTATCCTGGAAAAGTTGGTTTTTCTGTCAAAAGTAATGCTAATGTTAACACCGATAAAAGAAGAGTTCTTAATAAAGAATAGCAAAATGTTCAAAGTGCAGTGCAAATATCAAATGTCACACAGAGAAGATTCATGACTTACATTTCCATACTCTAGGTCTACTGCTCATTTCATGATGCTATTTGACAGAAGATAAATTATTTATGATAGAACTGTATTTTCCATGTTGGAGAACACTGTCACATTAATGGTTATCAATATCACTGATGCATGCCAAATACCGTTAACCCAGGAAACCTTTAAGTAGCATGATGCTACACTAGTACACAGTATTATTTATCATATTCTACAATTCTATTTTATTAACTGGCACACACCAAGCTACTTTCAAATGAAATATCATTCTCATAAATATCAGGAAGTGGAGAACAGCACCAAACAGAACATAAAAAGGCCCAGGAAATAAAATTCTTGGGCTTTCAATTCTGCTTTGGAACTCTGAAATGCACAGTATTGAAATTTTACATAGGGCAACTGTTTTCTTCTATCCACTTGCATTTTAATGGTATATAGAAGACAGAACATGAAAAGTGTCTGAGTGCTATGTTGTGTGTTCTCTCAGGGCTATCAGAGAACTAGAAGTTTATGTGCAGCTAAAACACATTGTTTAAAAAATGTGGTAATTGCCGGCGCCGCGGCTCAATAGGCTAATCCTCCGCCTAGCGGCACCGACACACCGGGTTCTAGTCCCGGTCGGGGCACCGGATTCTGTCCTGGTTGCCCCTCTTCCAGGCCAGCTCTCTGCTGTGGCCAGGGAGTGCAGTGGAGGATGGCCCAAGTCCTTGGGCCCTGCACCCCATGGGAGACTAGGATAAGCACCTGGCTCCTGCCATCGGATCAGCGCGGTGTGCCGGCTGCAGCGCACCGGCCGCGGCAGCCATTGGAGGGTGAACCAACGGCAAAGGAAGACCTTTCTCTCTGTCTCTCTCTCTCACTGTCCACTCTGCCTGTCAAAAAAAAAAAAAATGTGGTAATTGCTTACCATGCTCTATTAATTAACACTTTTCTTAATAAAAATTTTGACCCATCTTTATCAGAACACTCAACTGAGAAAATAAATTATCTGTTTGATAATTTCCTAGTCCTAGAATCTATAATCTAATTTAACATCTCCCACTTGTTTTATAATTCTTTGCAGATCCAAATGGTTTCCTAGTTTCTTCAATACCTCATGCCTACAACTCTGCTATAGAAATGATGATGCTCTATAAGTGGATAAAATATTAAGATTCATATTATAGGAATTATCTTTTTATTATTATTTCGAAATTAAAAGATATTTCCAAAAAATAAAATTGTTTGAGACAAAAAATCTCAGAGGCCAAAAATTTTATAATAGATCATGTAGTTCAAACTCCTAAAATGAAAAGTGAGACCACAGAGAAGGAGTGGCCTAGGGTGCCACAGTGAGTCAGTGGGACATATCAGGGGTTGATAACCAGGTCTTTGTACCAATGCACTGCCAGTGAAAACACTGTCCTCCTTGACCTCAACCCCTTCCACACCCAAACCAAGTACACTTTATAAAACTTAACTCAATGGACAACCTTAAGGACATCATTTCATCATGGTGTACCAACAGTTTGTCTTCTTGTTGAATGACAGGTATATTTCAAACATTAACTGGGTTATCACTGAACACTTCAAAATGTAAATACGGTATTTAGTTTAATATCACTTAGGCCGAACAAAGCAACTAGCACTTCAACTCACAAAAATAAACTTGGGAATATTGTTGACATGAATGAAGATATGCAGATGAAAAAGTTAATTGATCTAAATAAAAATATTAGGCAAAGAATAGTATGGGTAGTTAATGTACATAGTAAAAATCAGGGCGGTATCCTCTAACCACTGAAGGGTGGCAAGTTCTCAAGCTAGATGATTCTAAGTTGCCTTCCTTTGCCAAGGAGAACAGGAGAGAAAGCCAGAGTCATGAGAAATTAAAAACTCGGTTCCATCCTTCTTGCCCATGCATCCTCTTAGCCTCCTCAGCGAGTCCCTCCAGTACAACATTTCTCTTCTCTCTTGTTGGATTTAACAAATGATATTCACAGCCAAGTAGGAGTGGAGCCAGGTCCAGGACTCTTAACTATTGAAATTTTGATGGTCAGAAAATCAAATGAGAACTGAGAGCAAAGCTCCACAGCGCTGTAGTGAGTCTAGAAGAATTGAATGCAACATGACTGACATCAGAGTCAGAATTAGGAAGACAATTGGGATAAGTTAGGTCATTAATTAGACCTACTTCTGAGACTATCTGTGTTTTTTTTTTTTTTCTTTTTTCAGGGATGGGGGAACTGGAATATTCCCTTTCCCCTCTTTTTATTTTTTGCTGGGAATGCTGACTACAGACACTACATTGCTTTGCAGTCTTTATGATCTCAGAAATAGTTCTCTCTTTACACAGATTCCTTTAGCATTTTATCTATCACAGGTCAGTTGGGACAGTAGCAAAATCCCCTGAACCTGAATGGAAAGTAATGAATTTTCCATTGCCTGTTGTGAAATTTGTTCTTCATCAAAGCCCTTGGTTTTAGAGGATTTAACAAATACTTGTTCTCCTTGGCCATTATGTTACTTCATTTCCATTATCTCTCATAGTACACACTACAATAATTAGTGTGTAGTAGGCACTCAATAAATATTTGCAGATGAATGAATCTGTTCAATTAAAAATACAACAAATGTCTACCAAGTAGAACTCCACAGATGTTCAAACAATGGCTTTGCTGACAGTCAATTAATTATGCCTCTGACAATCCTAATATCACATCAAAGTCTGGAAGGAGATGATTATCTGTGTTTTAGAGAAAGTTGTGGGGAAAGTGCAAGTGGGGAAATGGAGGGTGGCTTGGAGGGGAAAGAGTTGGGTTCGCAGTAAAGGCTGTTTGTGTGTTAAGATCAGAAAATGCATAATTAGCACTTGTAGCTTCAGTTCTTATCTCTATCATGGTCTCAGTACACAACCAAATACAGTCTGAAACAGCCCTTCCTCTGTCGTATATAGTATTTGCCCCACAAATGCTGTATGTCCCAAAGTTTCGAGTTTGCTCTGATGGCTAATAGGCAAAGGATGTTCTATGATCTAGCAGGAGTCTTCTTCCTACCCTTCTTTTCAGTCTTCTGATGAAGAAATGATGAGCCAAATGTACCTAAAGGAGTGGGTGTTAACAACAGAGTATAAAACTCTGTTCTCGGGTGGTGGTTCATAGCCTTAAAGGGGCCTGTTTCAGCCAATGGCCTTTCATCATGTTATGGACAACTAAAAATAGGGAATGGATGTCTCTTTCACAGTGATGCCCTGTCCATCTGTCCTGATTAGAACTGTGATAATTGTGGATTGTCCCAGGAACCAAGGACTACAAGAAGGTGGGGCACAATGTGATCTAGAACTTATTAAAAGACAAAATCTTAATCATGTAAACCTTTCCATTCAATCTTAAATTTCACAGATGACATAAGCAAAATAGATCAAAGCCAAAGGCATCAATGGCATTTTAAAATCAATGAATCGAGCAACTATGTCTTCCTCTGCTTTATACACTCTCCAGTGTCCCTCCATGATTAACAAATGGAATGCAAAAGTTGAATTATAATCCATAGCTCTCTCACTAGCTAGCCTGTGAGCCTAGAAAAATCATTCATTTTCATCATTTCTAAGCGAGGGAGTTTTTAAAATATAATTCTCTAAGGTACCCTCCCGCACTAACATTTCGTGATTATATAGGGTGTTAAATATAAACATCTATTAAATGAATAATCTACTATACACCATGTCCTGCTGTAGAAATGTGAATGTGCTGTTAATTTTCAGCTATTGCCTCGTTCATTTGAAAAACAAACACTAAATATATAAGTGCTAGACAATGTTCTGAGAGCATGGGAATTCAATAGTGAACTAAATAAAAATTTTTACATTATTTCACGATTCCATTCTAGAGGAGAAGATAAATATTACACCAGTAAGTCAATTTGGTGAAGACAACCAGAAAAGAGTTATTTGGCATCTCTTTGGTTCTTTTGTATTTAAAATTAAGGAGCTTTGGAAAATTTAGATACATAGGTTCTAACAAGTTATTCATTTCATTTCATTTGATTTTATTTTAAAAATTATATTTTAGTTGAAAGGTAGAGAGACAGAAATAGAGGCAGACAGACAGATCTTCCATCTGCTGGTTTGCTCCCCAAATACTTGCAATATCCAGGACCAGGTTGAGGCCAGGACTCCAGAATTCAAGCTAGGTCTCCCATGTAGGTTGCAAGGACCCAAGTACTTGATCCATCACTTGCTTGCTGCCTCCCAGGGTACACATCAGTGAAAAGATAGTATTGGAATATTGGAAGTGCAGCTGGGACTTGAAGTCAGGAATTCTAATATGTGATGTGGGCATGCCATGCAACATCTTAACTGCTGCACAAAATGCTCCCCCTATCTAATTATTTTTAAGGGCAGTGTGTTGTTATCTAAGTGTGAATAAGGTGAATCCAGATCTGACTTCAAAAATGATCCTAACCTACTTTTTCACCTTTGTGAATAGCCTCACCATTCCTCTTCCTGCCATCAGAGACTAATTTGTATTCTTTATTCAGAAAGGAAATTTTGGCCATAGGGTTCAAAACACTCCCAGTTGTATGCCCTTGAATGAGTCATTTGGGCTTTGGTTTTCTGGAAAATGAAGCACTGTCCTACATACTTTCTAAGACCACATTCTTTTCTACTATAAATTTATGATTCCAAATCAATGCTTACAAACACAGCAGCTGAATTAATTAAAAATTAACGTGGACTAAGATGGAACATATAAAATGCTTAGAATTATTATTTATTTAGTGCTGTAAACATATACTACTCTGAGCAAACATTTTACCAGAAGTCACAACCACAAAAGGAAATACATTTAATATGTCTCATTAAATTGAAACTTTAGATTCCTAGGACTCATAGATACCTTAAACAATATGCTACAGAGAAATAAAACCAAGAAACCCATTTTCCCCCCAAATCAATACAAGCTTTTCTCTAAACCACTCAATTTCTAATTTTTCTTCCATTGTGGTTTTGGGGTTTTTAATTAATTAGGTCATTTATCTGTGAAAACAAGATCCTGAAAATCTCAGGTTCCATCTGTACTGAAGGCAGCTGCCCATCTGGAGTCATACCCCAGTCTGTAACTGACAGGAGCACTTTGGAAACCATTTTCCAGCCATAAAATAATAAAAATAATGAAGTACAGATTACTTAGCATGTCTCAGTTGAGACTCTCTAAGCATTTTTCAAAGCAATCACATTGCTCCTTGTATAGATGAAAAAGCTAACATACAGAGGACGTGGACTGATCTATCTTATGGCCCCTGGCCGACCCGGCAACATGGTGCTGAGAGAGCATGCTGTGGTGAAAAGAGAACACAGTGTGGAGTCAGTAGGCCTGGGACCCAATGTGATTCTGCTTCTCACAGGTTCAATGCCTTGTGAGGGCAGTTGAGGGCACCAGGGAGTGAGAGTCCCTTAATCAATCCAATCTTCTCTTTTTATCCTGTGCCAAATGGAAATAAACTCAGTCTGTTTTGCAGGACTGCCATCTAACTCAAATGATATAACAAGCATAAAACGGCTTTAAACAGAACAATAAAAATGTAGTTGTAATCATATAAAATAATGATACTCTGGGAGTAGAACTAGAAATTGGATGCAAAACACTATCTTCAAGGCAAGTTGAAGTGATTAAGTCTTAGAATACCATAGCTGGACAGTACTTGCAAAATCTAATCTACCCATTCATCAGTTGCTTTGGTATCTATCACCATCTTCCCCAACAAAGGATTATTGAGGTTTGGCCTAGACTTTTCCAAGGACTTTTTGCCGTCTGTTACAAGTTATTTTGTTATATCGAATGGTAACTTGCCAGCTTCCCCTTACTTGCCTTTGTTGCTAAGTTTGGAATTACAAATATTAAGTTCTTTTTGTGTACGGCAGTCTTCCAACAGCAATCAGGCAGGGCTCCAGCTTTTCCTTTCTCTATGTTTTAGCCACACCTTAGGGCCCAGTCACTACTTTTTCTAAGCATCTTAGTGAAAGGCCCCTAGACAGCTCAATTCTCCAGTGGTTCACCCAGTATGAAAAGGAAACAAACCATCATGCCCACTGTCCTGAGTACTCTGTGTCTATTAAGAAACACTCGCTGGACCTCCATTCTCATCTCAATTGAAAAGACACCTGGCACCAAATATGGAGAGCTGAGGTTTTCAATAGTGTAATCCTAGCATATCCCTGCTCATGCCTTTTTTCCTTTCATGGGTTCCTACAGCCAGGCCCCTACCACCTTATATCTTTCACTTCTGTCCAAATGTCCTTTGAAAGAACAAAGCCTAGTTCCACTAGAACAGACTCCTGGCTTTATGCAAAGATTCTCAATATTCCCCACTAACAGTCAGAGATAAACAACAAAAATATATCTTTGATAAATGCCAAATTATGTGAAGAGAATTTACCTAGTGCTGCTCTGAAAGCATAGTGATTCTTCAAATAGCTCCCCAAACAATTTTGAGACTCACACACTTTAGTTTTTTTTAAAACAAGGAATAAGACAACACCATATGAACAATGCCAAGATAATTACAGCTTCATGCTTAAAAATATACTGTCAGATATTTTCAGTCCATTCTCAGAAATATGACAACATCCCCTTCCAGAGATACTGTCTTCCAATAGTGCTGGCTTCAATTCTGGGATCTTCTTATAACACTATTATTTGCTGATAATCATGCCATGGTCACAAAGATACACATATGGAAGGTTTCATATACAAACATGCTTTCACTTTCTAAATGAATGAAAGCACAAAACATAGAGGCTCTGGGTGCATAAATCAACACGGGAAACTCTTGCATAATTTCAAAGAGATGTGCTGAGTTATACAGAGACAAGCTCAAGTTTGTTTTATATTTTCCCCTCAAAATTGTGCTTAAAAAGTAAGCCTCAGAGCTGGTCACTAGCCCTGTAGTGTCCCCATTTTTCTCAGTAATATACCTTTCTCACCCGTTCATTTTAATAGTTTAAAATTTTTCTTGCTCCTGTTTTTAAGTTTGGAATTTACCCTAAATTATAATAACAAAGTTCATCATTCCTCGTTCCTCCCAAGCATCCATCAATGGACCTGAGAGTCTCCTTGATAATACACATACCTGTCTAGCTGTCCAGGGAAACAGGTTGTTCCAAGATTCAAGCACTTGAATCAAGGAATTCAGCCTTGCTACAAATGAACTGGGACAAAGACCCACTGTTTGGTTAACTGAATTAGGTAAGAATTTTCTCCTACCTCCAAATTTATTCTGTTTAATGTCTTCTCTCTGTAAGTCTGTGTTTAGTGGTCTACTCATTGGTACCACTGTCAAAGGGAAGACAGGTGTGCAAGCTCAGGAAATCTGCTAAAATTTAAGGCCAACTAGAAGGCAAACACATGCAGTATAAACAGCTTATCTTCTTTCCAAGACATGGGTTTATTCGATTGCTACATCATGCTTCATCCTTTATGGGATTTGTCTTACGTTGTAACACAACAGTCAGAATTTTTAATGATGGTAGACAGGTTCCATTAGTCATGGGCACACTAAAACTAGAGCCTTTTCAGAAGAAATCATTTAAATAAAAAACATCTGAGGGAAAGCTGAGGGTTTCTGCTTATAATATTTTATCAAGGACTGACTTGAGAAAACAAAAGGAACTGTGGCTATCAGTGATTTGCCTTTTCCCATGGTCAAAAGGGGCACAGTTAGCCAACACAGTTGATAAGGAGGTACTGGACATTCTATCTTCCTACAGTATATAACCAAACCTGGCAAAAAACCTTCATTTAGTGTCCCATTAGTTAATTTAATGTCTTAATGATAGCTGAAATGCATTGCCAATGATACTGAGTTCCAGACAACAAAGTATGTGGCCTTGTGCAGAAGTAGTCCTTGCATCTCTCAAGTGAAGGGAAAAGATGAAATGAAACAAGAACAATCTATGCCCTTCTGCAATAGTAATGGACCAGAATGGACCAGATCAGAAAAATGGGTCCAGACCATTAAACCTCTTTGAACCTTTGATTGTTTCTTAAAAAAGTGAAAACATTGCCAGATCCACCAGTCAGACTGTGGCTGTTACTGGGCCTTTTAAACTTATATACTGTTAGTTAAATATTAGCTTTTGTCAACACCATCACCAACAATGGTAACTGGTGTTATGTGTCTGGTAAAAAGGAAGGAAACACATATGTAATACAGGGAAATTTCAAAGATCCACCATAGTCGTTAAAAAGTCAAGTTGAGAAGGTTTGGAATTGTGATAATTCCTTTGTGATGGGCTTTAATACATTTTGTGAAAGCCTGGTGTCTTTGTAGCTGTGCAGTTATAGCATCTCTAGTTGCTTTACCCCAAGGTCAGTCTGCCTTCCTTATAACATGCTTCTAACTCTATTTATGTACATCCATCTTTCTTTCTCTATTTCTATCTCTGTATCCATTTATCTATCTACCTACCTGTCATATCTCACTGCTTTAATGTGAAATGCAGACATAATCCACTTCACCATATATCTTAACATGTAGCTGCTTAAGAACAAGGATGTTTTCCTACATAGCTACAAAACCATTAACATACTCAAGAAAAACTGATATATTATCTAATATATAGTTCACAGTAAAATCTTTGTCCCAAATGTTTAAAACCATTTTTTTTTTATTTGACAGGCAGAGTTAGAGAAAGGTCTTCCTTCCATTGGTTCACCCCCCAGATGGCCACTATGGCTGGCGTGCTCTGCCGATCTGAAGCCAGGAGCCAGGTGCTTCCTCCTGGTCTCTCATGCAGGTACAGGAGCCTCAGCACCTGGGCCACTGCCTTCCTGGGCCACAGCAGAGAGCTGGACTGGAAGAGGAGCAACCAGGACTAGAACCCGGCGCCCATATGGGATGCTGGCGCTGCAGGCGGAGGATTAACCAAGTGAGCCACAGTGCCAGCCCCTAAAACCATTTTTTTTTTTTTTAAATCCAGAATTCAATCAAGACTCTTGCCTGCTTTTGAATGGTAGGTCTCTTTAGTCTCCTTTAAATTAGATTGTCTTTTATTCTACTGAGAATTTTGAAAAATACAGAAAAGTTTTCTTGAGGACATTACATGGATTTTTAAATGTTCTAACAGCTGTATTAGAGTTATGTATTTCATCAAGACTTACACAGGTGATATTGGTATACTTTCTATATCATATCAGTTGCCCCATTGCTGGTGATGCTAAATTTGTCACCCATACAGATCTCATCATTGTAAAGGCATCTTTCCTTCTTTGTACTTATATCATCTGTGAGGGGACTTATTAATACTTTTAAGCATATCATAATTATAGTCATTCTTTAAATATAAAAAACTGTTAAAAGTGATGACGACTCCATAAAAACAACAACAATATATTCTTGAATTATTCTACTAAAAGAAATAAGAGGAAGAGCATGAAAAGAAAGTAAAATGACACAGGAAGTCTACTCTGTTGACACCATTTATCCATATTTTGTTCCTTCTCACTCTCTGGTACAGTGTGTGGTCTAGCAGGTGATATCTGATATGAAATAACTTAATTACCTTCAGCAGAATCAGCTGTACTTTTAGTGAAAATGCCAGCATTAAAAAGAAAAAGTGACAGAGAAAGAAAATAGGTTATGGGCATTCGCTGGGGCTAGGAATGGTATCTCAAGAGCAAGATATTCTTCTAAAGTCATGCTTGGCAATGCTCTTTCCAGCCCAGAATAGGCCTAAGATAAAATTCTAGTAATGTACAAGAGAAGACTTTATTCCTCTTGGGTCAGGCAATGTGGATGTACACATACTTCTATATAATCTTCCTTCTCTCATCTTCAGGCAGACTTATGGACTCTTTCTTCTATGGTAACATGGTGCCCTGGTCAGACTCAACACAGAGCTGATAACAGCAATGAAATCTTTACCCATGTGCCTCTCCTGCTGTTCCCTGGAGACTGTAAGCTCTGTGTGGGCACAACCTCTGCATCTGGTGTCCCTAATCCCCAACGCGGTGCAGACCCAGAGGTGCCTGGGCAATGTTGAAAAAGTAGAGCAGGAAACAGCAGTTTTGTTTACAAGGCCTTTGCCTCTTGACTTCACTTTGCCAGGAAGAGGCAGAGTCAGCCTTCAGTCAAGGCACTTGGCTCTGGAGCTCACTGTCTTCACCGCCATCCATGGAACAGCTCCTGGGGCATTTGATCACAAAGTGGGTGGATTCATTCTAGGAGATAAAGTCCTTTAGCCAGAATTTGAGATTTCTCTATATTAGGTCCAATCTACTTCTCCAGCCTATTACCCAATATTTGCTATTGATCACATGGGTGTTTTGCTCCACATTTTTTTTATTCCATGCTGTACTAACATTCTCCTCGGTAGAAATGACCATACTTTTCTATTTTGTTGCAACTTCTAAGTCTCAATTAGCACAATCTAAAAAGACTTACTCAAAGGCTAACTACTCCTTAAATATCTTTACATTCCTGTTTCTGGATGTGCTCTATTTTCTAAGTTCTCAAAGAATACTGGCTGAACTTTGATTTGGCCACTTGTCACTTTCTGTCTTGTGTGTTGTGCTACAACAGACTAAAAGCACTTTTGAAGACAAAACACATGTCTACCTGCCGGACCACCTAATAGAGTAGCCTGAACATAATGGGCACTTAGATGTTTCCCTCAGACAGTAAATTTTCCCTGAATAAACCTGGCATCAAGTTATATATTATTCAATCTACTTGCTTAGAAAATACCCATCCCTTATTTTCTAACTCCCCAAAACTAATGTCTACAAACCCTCTTCTAAACATATAGCTGGGCTAGCTTTCACTATCCTCTACAGTTGTAGTATAAGTGTATATACCTAGAGCCTGGTTTGTAATCCAGCACACCAACATATTGCCCAATTTTTTTTTTTTTTAACATTTCTGTGCCTTAGTTACCTGATTTGGAAATAATGATAGCATGTACTTTACAGGATTCAGTTTTTCTCTAAGGATGACATGGTTAATCGCTATAAAGGACATAAAATACTGCTGTCATAGGATAACCACTCACTAAAAGCCATTTTTCCACATTACCTCTCAGGATTATTGATCACAGTTTGGCAACAATTATTTACCATTGGGTGACATATGTACTATTGTTGCTATGATCTAAAGTTTAAGTATTATCAAGGAGTTCCTAATGGGCATATCTTATTTTCAAAAATAACCTGCAAGTTCCAAGAACATGGGAGAACTTTGGTTATTGAACATATTCTTTAAGCCAAAAATGTGGCTGAGTGCTTTCTATAAGTATTTTACTCAGTAACAGTATAGCTAGTTTTTATTCCCATAATTACAGATATAAAAATGAAGGTACAGAGGCAGTAAGACATTTGTTCAAGTTTTCTAAGCTTGTATATAGTAAAGACAATTCTTGAAGGCAAACAAATTAATTTATAGCTGTTTCCCTGAGTGTTCAGTTATATTCATTAACACAATTAACTATTAACACAATTACCATCTATGTTCAGCTTTCCCTATTGCTATATCTTTGGTTGCTATGATACTTGTAGCAAATATAAGTAAGCTAGCTTTTCATTTCAGTATAGCCTAATATAGACCTCATTGTTCACTTTTTTTTTTTTTTGGGGGGGGGACTAGTCTTCCCAGTATGCTGTGTAACACTAGGAACTTATTCCTTAGGTCAAATTCTGCTTTGGTACTCATTATCCAAACTCTTCCTACTCCCTACCTCAACCTCTAGTAATTAACATTTGTGTTCAGATAGAGTTTTTTTTAAGCTCCCTCATGTGAAGGAGGACATGTTGCATTTGTCTTTCTGTGAGTGGTTTGTTTCACTTAAAATGATGTCCTCCAGGTCCATCCATTTTGCTACAAATGGCAGGATTTCATTCTATTTTCTGTTGCTGCAGAGTATACCATTGTGTAAGTATACCATATTTTCTTAATGTACTCATCTGATGATGGACACCTTGGTTGATTCCATATCTTGGCTAATGTGGATGGTGCTGCAATAAACATGGTGGAAGTCTCTTTGATATAATAATTCCATGATTTTTCAGATACATACCCTTTAGTGGAATTGTTAGATCAATATGGTAGTTCTATTTCTAGTTTTAAAAAACATCCTTGATGTTTTCCAGGATTTAATCAGTATACATACACCCAACTGAATTTTGAAAAAGATGCCAAGAAACCACAGTTGAAGAAGGATGTAGTCTGAAATGGTGCTATCAAAACTGGATATACTTCAGCAATTAGATTCCTGCCCCTCACTATACACAAAAATCAATTAAAGACAGATCAAATGCCTAAATGTAAGACTTGTAATTATGAAATTTCTGTAAGAAAACAAGGGAGACTTCAGGACCTTGGAGTATGCAATGATTTTCTGGCTAAGACCTGAAAAAGCACAAGCAAAGAAGTAAAACTAGACAAATGACATTATATCCAACTCAGAAGCTTCTACACAGCTAAAGATACAATCAATAGAATGAAGAATAGGAGAAAACATTTGTAAGCTACTTATCCCATAAAGGATTATTACCCAGAATACATCAGGAATTCAAAAAACTCAACAATAAAAAGCAATCAATCCAGTTAAGAAATAGACAAAAGACCTGAATAGCCAGTTCTCAAAAGAGGAAATACAAATGGCCAAAAAGGAAAAAAAAAAAAAGGACTCAATTTCACTTGATGTCAGGGAAATGCAAATCAAAACCACAATGAGATATAACCTCACCCCTGTTAAAATGGCTATTATCAAAAAGACAGAAAATAACAAATGCTGGTAAACATCTGGAGAAAAGAGAGCTCTCATACACTGTAGGTGGGAATGTCAGTCAGCACAGCCACGATGGAAAACAGTATGGGGAATTCTTCAAAAACCAGAAATAGAACTTCTAAAATTTGTTGCTTTTGACCTAAGTTTTCTTATACCTCTTATCACTTTCTAGGTAGACAAGTAACTATTTCTGTACTTGTCTTATCTTTTCTAAACAATTGCAACCTCCCTGAGGCAGGTTTTTGAGACCACAGTGACCCATGATTGGCAAGTACAGATTTATACATCAACTAATGGACTGGATACATTAACTATCCACAGTTACTCACAATTTGGAGGCAGAAGTTAGATGTATTTTCCTGGACTTAGGGAAAGGACTAGAAAACAGAGTTCAGCCAATACTCAATTCCACATTTTATGCATAAATCTTTAGATAAGGGAGAAAACTAAATGTACACAGACACCCTATTTCTGCCTAGTAGAAAGCTAATGAGCTGTCAAACATTGTCTTAAAATCAGATTTGTGCCTCAGCCAACTCTAAGGACCACTGAGATGGTAATACAGGGAAGCAGGCATTCGTGGCCGTCTTCCAATGCAGTGCCCAGCAGTGTTCTGTGGTGTGTGCACGCACACCAGCTTCCACGCATCCACACCCCAATTTCTCATCGGTGTGGTGGGTATAGTTGAAAACACTGCTCTGTGATTAAGAAACAAAAGCACAAAAGGACCTTTACTTTAGAAATCTGCTCTAGGCTCCACTCACCGAAGTATTCTTCCGAAGGTGGATTGTCCATGTCATACAGCATCTTTTTGGTCAGGTGCTCAAGCTCATCTTCTGGACGAAATGAAGGCGGGACAGATGCAGGCCCCATTGACACTGTGTGTCCACCCTGGAAGGCAGAAAGTACAATTATTTAGTTGCAATCTATTTATCAACCAAGGCAATCAGCCAGATCAGGTAGTGTTCACAACAGTAGAAAAATGACAGGAATTTGCTGTTAGGACACCTGAGTTTTAGGCCAAATCACTCTATTCATTTGCCTTATCTGGATTAGTCATCTAGCAGCCTCTGGCAATCCTATTGATACAATAGAAAGACTCTATTTTGTTCAACAATATCTAAGCAGTCAACATACACCCTTGTATGTTTACTAAAAAAAGACACTTCAGCTTCTCCCTCTAATGGACTTTACAGTCAAGTCGGAGGTATAGGATATTAATGACTAAAGAGAAAACAGCTAGAGAAAGCACAAGAAGGGTGTTGGTGGAGACCTTTCACCTAGCCTGAGAGGAAGACTTCCTGAGTAGATACAGCATTGAGGATCAGGACTTGTTCCAACTGATGGACAGGGAACATACAGGTAGTTTCTCACATTCAGGTGACATTAGGAACTTCTGTCAGTTGTGCATTTCTGGACCACATATAAAGCTTGAGATAGGAAATGAGATGAATCTTATCAAGTACAGGGGCCCAGAAAGTGAAGGGCCTTTTGTTCCAGTTAAGGAAGTTGAGTAATTTTCTTCCCCCATCACCCTTAACAGATATCAAATGGGGATGACAAGTCAGTAGCATTGACAATGGGCTAGGTGAATGAGCCAGAAGAAGAGCCATGTAGAATCAAGTGTCAGATGAGACAGCACCTGAGAGAATGGAACGAGAATACAAAGCGTGTAGAGAAAGAAGAAGGTCAGATGTTAGGTGTAAAATAGCTTTGTGTTATGTAAATAAAAGGGAATTTATTATGCTTTTCTTTGCCGATATTGTAACTATTTCCAACATCCTGCTCTGACATCCATAATCAAAGTGTTACAAAAATAGAAACACTTATTAAAAGCTTAGAAATGATGATGTCCACCATGGCTAATGGGCATAGATGTCGACTGGGAATGCTTTTACCTTGATGTTTATGCATTTTTAAAATAATTGGCTAAGAGTTTCTTGTTTCAGAAACATGGATCAGTTAAACAAGACCAAAAGCTGCATGTTCATTCTCCTTTTATTTAGCTATATCAAATTAGTTGTCAGCTATGAAAACCTCATCAAAAATAAATCCCAGTACAAACATTCTTACTACAAAAACAATAATTATAAGATGGATATTAATCATTTGTGTGAGGTCTAATGCATGAAATGCCTTCTATACACATGTGCGAATGTTTATTGGTATGACTTTGACCTTTTCTGTCTAGTAATTTTTCAGTTTTCTAAAATGTACAAGTTGGAATCCAGATATACAGAGTGAAAAGACTGTAAATCATTTATGCTGCTCAGTAACCTTAGTCTTGGACTTTATTTCATTATTGGATGATGTAGATTGGAGATCAAAAAGTAGGGAATGAATTTTAGCATATGTCAGGTGACAGAGAGAAGAAACAGAGCTGCACGCCTGGATCTCAGTATTATGATGCCGATCTCCTCAAATTGAGAGATGTGAAAACCGAGACCCAGAAAGACCAGGGCAGGGCTGGTAATGATTTTGATGGTAAAATCAGGGTAAAGTGCCATCCTATACTCACTCACTTATTCAATGAACATTAAAATATAAATTTAGGGCATCCTCTAAACTGCAACCTTCACCTGATTTTTAGAGCTGCTGTGAGGATTACAGGAACCCTTGAGTCATTTATTCTCTTGCTTATTTGTTTATCCACTCATTCTCACAATGGCTACTTTGTATACCTTATATAACACCAGGTAGGGACACAAAGACATTTTTGCCTTTGGGAGGAGAAGAGTCTAAGGAGGGTAAGAAACAGACACAGATGATTACTTATGAAATGCATAGCATATTGGTGGGCACGTGCATGAATATGAACACTGGGTAAGTGACTGGCAGGTATTATTAAATTTTAAATTGCATATACACTATCTACCTCCAGGAAATATTATTCAGAAATACTAAGTATGTAAAATCACGTGACCACGGTTAGTTACAGGAGTCATATTTGAGAGAAAAAGGACTAAAAAGTAACCCTGGTATTAACCATCAAAAGGATGAACTAAATAGACAATGATTGCCAGACGCATTGTAAATCTCCTTGTAGAAACATGGAAAGATGATCAACACAGCTTAATAAATTAACAAATTCAGTTGTAGAATAAATGATTGTCCCACGTTCATAAAGTAGCTATAGTTTACTTACTCACAGAGACAGGAAACATGTCTGAAAGAACAGACACTGAAGTGTTAAGGGGGATTACCTCTGGGGAGCATAATCCTAGGGGTGTTCACTTCATAAATTCATGTAGAATGTCCCAATCCATGGAACATAAATTTTTAAACATGACTACTTCGAGTGACAGAGGCATACCATACACTACAAACATCCCAGAGCAGGCTCCTAACCCAGGTCAAGTGGGAGACTTGTAATTTGGTGGTTCAGCATTTAGGTTTGGAAGGGTGGAGAGACAGGGTGAAGTAATCACTGCCAAGCCTCAATGGGGTGTTTAGGGATTCTCTTTGAGTCAGGGGTCCTAGGCCTTGGATGATAAGATGAACAATGAAGATTCTTATGACCTAAACTCCCTTTTGGCAGAAATGGCATCCATAAAAATGCACAAAAATTTACATTTTCAAGAAGGTCACCCACTATCAGGAACACAAGTGCATGTTCTCAGGAATACAGAGACAACGCAAAGAATGTAGGGATTTTCATCAGGTGTAATATCTGGTTAGATCTTTCTGGAGTACATGGTAGAAGAGAGAGAGACAGGAATGACATGGGAGTGTTTATCATAATATGTTCATGGCAGAGACAGTAAAGGGATGTATTGTGGCAGTGGTGTTATGGCTGGAGATAGAAATTTAATTAGGATGCTAATTTGGTATCCTTAGGTAAACTTGTCAAGACTTCAGATTTTGTTCTGTACAATGGGGGTGTCCATACTACCAGCTAGTCTTTGTGAGAACTAAAGTGAGATAATCTACATCTCATGCTATATAGAACTTAAATACTACAGACCATTTCAATAAAGGGGATTCTCCCAGTTCAGGTAACAAAAGTGACAACAAGGATGGTGAAGTGATCTACATCTTTTCTCCAGGTCTGTAGTAAAGGGAAGCTTGATCTGACTCCAAATTCCATGCATTTATTTTGCCACCAGACATTGCTTCCAATAGAGAAAGTCCTATTTTCTAGCTCTTTTCATATGTAATAGTATCTCTAATAATAATTGTGCTAGCTGCTTTAATTCAGTGGACAACTACAAAGAACATCTGATAATTCTTGCTTCTGGTCTTCGAGTAGACATCCAGGGAATAGACATAATTTATTTTTACATAAGCCCCCTTTTTAAATAATTTTTTACTTATATAAGATGAACAGATTTCATGTATTTCATATATAAAGATCCAGGGGCATAGCTGATGCTCCCACCCTATCTTATTTCCCACCCATACTTCTCCTTCTTTCCCCTTTTCTTTGAATTTTTGTTTTACAATGACATACTTTCAGTTTACTTTGTAATCATAAGCGTAATCCTTCAATATCTAAAGAATTCAACATCCCCTTTCAGTGCACACAAATGTAGCAAGGAGGCCCAGACTGTCCTCTATAAATTTAAGCCAGAAGACCAGATTTTACCCTTATTATTTACATTTGGAATACAAGTCTATTTTCAAAGTACTTTATCAGTGTTTTTTAAATTTTAGGAAAAATCTATCATTCTTTTTATCGTCCAAATACTTTCTTTTGGCTTGCCATTTTGTTTCTGAAATAACAAACTTAGGAAAGCTCTTTTCTTTTGGATTTTATATTTTATAAGATGCTCATGGATTCCTTGTATGTCCTAGGAGGAAAGACCACATGAGACCATTTCTTCCTGTGTCTTTATTTGGTTACAACATCCCTAACCCCACATTCCCCCCCAGTGCCTAATACTTAGCACTCCCGGAGTACATGTGGATCCTGGATCCTCACTTATGAGAAGGATCACACCAAGGAAGACAGGCCAGGGCTTTTTCTCAGTGTTTATGTCCTCTAAGTTTTATCATTCTTAAAAAGAGAAATCGTCCCCTAATAATTTCTCTCTCCTAACTTAACTTAGGACTCAATATATCCTAAAAAAATTTATAACTGTGCTGAAATTATTTTTAGTATCCAACTTCTATCATCGTGTATGGGGAATAAAACATAATTGAAAATTGGGGTATTGGAAGGTAATGCTTTTTATTTCTTCAAAAGCAGAAGTGGGGGAAAGCAGAGCAGCATATTCACTGTGGCATAATATTCTTCATATTTGCACGACCATTTCCAAAGCACTCACTTGCATGTAAATGTCATCTCAGATGCTTATGCAATAGCCCTGTATGACATGCAATCCTCTTTCATGAAAGACATTGAAGCTCAAGATGATAAGTGAACCACACTGCATGACTGTGCCACTGCTGAAAAATGGCAGAACCTGACTGAAGCCACGGTTCGCTGAGTTGGGTGTATTTCTGCTACACTGCAAGGCTTGTAGAGTTCCAACAGCATTTCTCTAAGTCCTTCAAGCTCCACTAATGGCTTTTAGTCTACTGACTCCATTGTCTCAGCACAGCTTTTTTTTTTTTAAGAATAGAAGTTTACTGCTAGATAGCAAAACAAAGGCACTGTGAAACAAATATAAACAAAGCCTCCAGGCTTTTCTACGCAAAAGAAATTCTTATAAAGGGTCACTACCAATCACTAATACGTATTCTTCGAAACCTTTGAACTTCTTTGAAAGACAAAATAACATGATGTTATTCATTGGTAAGTTATCAAGTAATAGATTTCAAAGGAGTTCTTCAAATATTTTTTTTTTTTTTTTTTTACAGGCAGAGTTAGTGAGACAGAGAAAGATATTCCTTCTGTTGGTTCACCCCTCAAATGGCTGCTATAGCCGGCGCTCTGCACGGATCTGAAGCCAGGAGCCAGGTGCTTCCTCCTGGTCTTCCATACGGATGCAGGGCCCAAGCCATCCTCCACTGCACTCACGGGCCACAGCAGAGAGCTGGACTGGAAGAGGAGCAACCAGGACAGAATCTGGCGCCCCAACCGGGACTAGAACCTGGGGTGCCGGTGCCGCAGGCGGAGGATTAGCCTAGTGAGCCGCTCAACGGCCAAATTTTTCTTAACATACCCTTCCCTAAGGGATTTCCAGGTGCCAAGAATTATAAAGTCAGATTACTCAGAGTTCCTGCTTCTGACAAGTCACTGAGAGACACAAAAATAGAGAATTGTAATAAAGTATAAGCAGTAGAGCAATGCTATAAACCCAGTGCTCTGAATTGAAAGTTGCCAGGAAGAGATGACAACTTAGTCTGATCTTGAAGGATGAACTGGCTTTCTCCAGAGAAAGAAAGGGAAGGATGGAAGAAAAGGAGTGGAGAGAGGGAGAAAGGGGAGGAAAAGGGGGAGAGGGTGGGGAAGGAAAAAAATGAAAGATATTCCAAAAATAGAGTATACAAAAAAACATGTGTATCAGAAAAACTACTCAGAAACAGAGGAGAAATAAAGCTAGGACAAGGCTAGGGAGGTGGGCTGTGGTCAATGCTAAGAGGATGTCACTAGAAGATTCTAAACTTGGAGATGCCTTTATTAAAGTCAGGCTTCTAAAATAAGAACACTGGGAAACAGCATCAAACACCAAGGCCTTCAAAACAAAAAACAAGCAGTTATCCTGCTATTGCTGAACAATGAATAGCTAATATGTTTAAAGAGGTATAGCAGAGACTGCTAACTGTACCACCCAATCTGTTTCCTACTCTTTCTGGGCACACAGCTAGAACCCATTTCCCACTCCATCTTGTAGTTAGACGTGGCCATGTGAGGCACCAGGAGAAGGAACCCAGGGCCCTGAGCCACCTCATTGAGCAAAGCCGTCCACTCTCCATGCCAGATGGCTGGCCTATTTCAGTGGAGGGACTGGGAAGAAATACACTCAATGGTTAATGGCTAAAGGTCCTGGGAATGTGAGTGGTTTATATTCTTTCTTTTTACACATTTCTGCATTTTCCTTTTTCTACAATAAAGGTTGTTTCTCAAATGGAAAATATACATGCTTCTGCCACCATTTTTTTCTTTGCTATTGCTAGGTTCTCCTTAGGGACAAAGGTGACTGTCATCAAGGGAGGACTCAATACGATGCCAAATTTACACCAAATTTGGGTCTAAGGCCCTGGTAAATGGCAGGAGTGGGACTGTGTAATAACAAGGACTGGTTTTGGCAAACAAAATATGCATGAAGAGATTTCTTTTTGAACAAGCAAACTCCACCAGATTAAGAATAACACTAATAGCAATGTTCATCTTATTTATGTAATAACACTTGGTGGTGTTTGAAGTGTTTTATATGTTCTTACCTAGGAACCCATAATTACAGAAGACCTGACTACTTAGAATCTCTTTAATCTTAGTTGCACCTTTAACTTGCCCAGAGATTTTGATCAAATCATTTCCTTTTCCTGGGCCTCGGTTTCTTTATGTGCAATATGATATTTTCAAAGACTCCTTTGATTATACTGTATCACATTTTTTGCATCCATAATATGCAGGGTACCCGCTATTACCCATGGTTAGGATGAATTATAGAATTTATACTTATGGATACTCTGTAGTCTATAAAAACCAATGCACTGAGTAAGTGGAAACCTCATTTTTTAGAGATTTCCATTTCTAACGGGATATAAGTCACCTGTCAGCATCCCCTGAAGCATCCAGAACTTCACTCAGCATTCTGAATCTGAGTAAGCAGTGGGCAGTTCACAAGGTTTCTGCAGCCTACTGAACTTTCACTACACTGGGTTATGAAATCCGGAACATAAGAAGGTTAACCACCTAATCCTAATACTGTCCCTTCCTTTGGTAGAGAGGAAAAAGATCCCATCACCTTTCTAAAGAAGAAAAAGCACCATCAAGGCCTGCACTAAATTGCAAATGGTAAAGACTCCCAGAACGCCTCTGCCTTCATTCACTGCTATTGCAATTAGAAGAGTTAAATAGATGTGCAAAGTCTTTTTTTTTTTTTTTTTTTAACAAATGACTCCCTAGTAGCTGTCACCACATCAGCCTCCTGCCTCCTGAGTTGCTCTGACGCTCACAATGGTCATTGTCCTCCCTTAAGTCCTTACTTGCTGCTTGGTTCCTAGTTACACGGTGCTAGATAATTTGGACTTAGTGCAAAGCTGAACCTTACCAGAAAAGCATTGCCCAGGCAGGTAAAACCTCAGGAATAGGCAGCCAAGATATTCAGGAAGATTACATGATAATGAATACTCTATCACTCTGGGTACCAGAGCTGCTCATTTTTCTTGTCCATTTGTAATGATGTACAAGAGGTTCCTTCTCTCAGAGGGAAAATAACTTCAATTATGTGTTCTTGAAAAAAGAAACATTGAAATTATCTTCTTTTCAAAAGGTAGAATTAGTTCCATTTTAGAGCTGAAAGCCTGCCAGAAAAAAATATATTTCTGATATTTTCATCCCCCCACCCCCAACACTTAGCTGTGTCAAGTTTGCAGTTTGCAATTTCCTCTGACTGTTCCCACTGTCTGCCTCTCACTGAATTATCATATTCGACTCTCAATGTCTCACCATTTAAAGGAAGAAGGACCCTGCAGCCAGGAACAGATGTTTTAGGGGACACTATTCTCTTTCATGCTAAAAGCAATGCACCACAGAGTACTAAAGGGGCAGCACAGACTTTTAAAATATTTATTTTATTTATTTGAAAGACAGGGGCTACAGAGAGAGGTAGAGACACAGAGAGAGCTCTGTCTTCCATCTGTTGGTTCACTCCCTCAAATGGCCGCTACGGCTGGAGCTGAGTTAATCCAAAGCCAGGAGCTTCTTCCAGGTCTCCCACACGGGTGCAGGGGCCCAAGGACCTGGGCCATCTTCCACTGCTTTCCCAGGCACATTAGCAGAGAGTGGGATTGGAAGTGGAGCAGCTGAGACTTGAACCAGCACCCATATGGGATGCTGGCACTGCAAGCCTGGGCTTTAACCCACTGCACCACAGCGCTGGCTCTGGAACTGACTCTGAATGGAAATCTTTAGCAAACATTCTTCTCCACATCACTGGAGTAGAAACCCATGCACTTGGTTATATTCTAAATTCCAGTTCCTTAAAGAATGAATGGTAAGGGTACAAAGAGATAAACCCCTAAATCATGACTTTAAAAGTTTAAGTTGATTCTAGTTTTGAAACCCATTGCAGTCAGTCTTAAACCTTCCAAAGCTTGATTTTCTACAAACCTTTCCTTTCTCATATTCCTTGTTTCATGTCAGGTGTTGAGGCCTCCAAACCATCCTTCTCAAGCCAAAGTTGGAATCATTGCCAAAGACCGATGATGCTCAAGGACAGCATGGTGGAGTCAGGGCCAGGAGCCCACTAAGAGGATTGCGGTGTTTGCATCACATCTACCTCTTTCCACCTCTGTGTGTCAAGACAGCTCAAGAATATCCATGTGTGGAGTGTGCTGGCTTAGTTCTCATGTTCAGGATATCATTTAAATTTATCAGGAATTTGTATTTCTATTATTGATTTTTTTCATACATAAACTGGAGGATAATATCCAATTCATACAAAGAAGCTTTGTAAAATATTAAGCAGCAAATAAATGGCAGTTACAATTACTAAAAGGGACAGTTTAGAAATCAAATGAAGGTAATTTTCTTCTTGGAAATGGAATTCTTGCAGAGTATGGTCTCTCCAGTAACTCTTCACTTTCCTATTTGCTGATCAAGTACTTCAGTGTGGTGTACCTGAACTTAAATTGTTGTTTTAGGAAGTGATACAATTACTTTGAGTACCTTTAACTATATACTTGGAAACTTATAACATTTGGTGAATGCATGATTTACTGGATTTCCTAATATCCTAACCTTTGACACCAAAAGATGAAGAGTAAAAGGCAGCTCATGCTTGGCTATTTAGAGCAGACCAACCTCCCCTATGCTTCCCTAGTGGAATAAGCTCCAAGCAGACAGGTACAGCCACTGATGCTATCTAGACTGGTAGGCAAGAATTAGGAAAGGAGAGGAGTAGGTACCCCAGGTCCTCAGGGTCAGAAAGAGGCTAGCTAGGTAAGATACCTCTTGCCAACTTAGAAGTTTGCTTTTCCAGACTCAGAATGGCAGATGTCCTAAAAGGCACTCTGGCCTCAGAATCAGCCCTTAAGGCATTCAGATCTGGCTAAAAAACCTACGAGAGTTTTGTAGGCATGGAAAGCCAAGACACTCTGGCAAAAAAAAAAAAAAAAAAAAAAAAAAAAAAAAAAAAAAAAAAACACCTAAATGAAAGATCTCTGTGAGTGAGATTCCAGTGGAAAGAATGGGCCAAAGGAGGTACCTTTCTCTGAAGGGAGGAAAGAATTTCCACTTCGACTATGGCCTTGTCTAAATCAGATCGGAATTTATGAACTCAAGAGGCTTCCATAGCCTTGATAGCTCATGACAAGAGCCTCGGGTGAGTACTGATGTCATAAATAAGAGTGTCAATTGTTAAATCAACAATGGGAGTCACTGTGCACTTACTTCCCATATAGGATCTCTGTCCTTAATGTGTTGTACTATGTGAATTAATGGTAAAACTACTACTAAAACGGTACTCTATACTTTGTGTATCTGTGTGGGTGCAGTCTGTTGAAATCTTTACTTAGTAAATACTAAGTAGATCTTCTGTATATAAAGATAATTGAAAATGAATCTTGATGAAGAATGGGATGAGAGAGGGAGTGGGAGATGGGATGGTTGTGGGTGGGAGGGTGGTTATTGGGGGAAAAAGCTGCTATAATCCAAAAGTTGTACTTTGGAAATTTATATTTATTAAATAAAAGTTAAAAAAAAAAAAGAAGTTTGCTTTCCACTGTGCCTTCTTCTGTAGCAAGGGGGCTCTCCTTATAGAAAAAACCAATTGTCTCTGTGAAAAGTTCTCTATTTGCTCTACAGGACACTAAAAGCCCTATGATTAAAATCTGTATTTGCTCTTCCTCACTTATAGGATTGTTGAATGGTTTGCATATGGGATTTGACATAACAGATGCAAGAGAACTAGGACACATTATTTCCTTAGGCTGGCTTCACCTCAGCAAGATTCATAACGCAAGAGTTTGGGAAATGGAACAAACTTGCTCAAGGTTCTGTTTCTACGTATAGGTCTTTGCTGGATCCCATTGACACCAGGCAGTGACTTCCCTGGAGAGGACACTGCATTTTCATTTGGGTGCCTGGAATCATGCAGGGGGGTTATTTTTTTTTCCCCCAGTTGGGAAGATTTTCCCACAATGCACAACAATCTATGCACTGATTGACAGGAAATATGGTCTCAGCCAGGAGCTCCATTGTTAATAAAGTTCTACTGAAAGACAGCATAGTGTTTCCTTTAGCAGCACTCTAGCCCTGACTGTGGGTCTAATTCTATGTCTGTTCAAGATGGGGCTTTGCCTTATTTTTACATATTTAGATTATCTCACAATTCTTGACATTATAATGCTAAAAATGGGAAGATATCAAAATAGTGCATTTGATGATTACAAATACACAAAAAAATACATATCTAGGGGCTGGTGCTGTGGAGCAGAAGGTTATCCTGCTACCTGTGATGCTGGTATCCCATAAGGATGCTGGCTTGAACCCTGGCTGTTCCACTTTCAATCCAGCTCCTGCTAGTGCACCTGAGAAAGCAAAGGAAGATGGCCCAAGTGCTTGGGCACCTGCACCCATGTGGGAGGCCTGGATGAAGCTCTAGGCTCCTGGATTTGGCCTGGCCTAGCCCTGGCTATTGCAGTCATTTGGGGAGTAAGCCAGCGGATGAAAGACGGATCTCTCTGTCTCTCTCTCTCCCTCCCTCTCTACCTCTAAGATAAATAAATAAATCATATATATGTATATGTGTGTGTGTGTATGTCAGACTGAATGTATCTAGGTAAGTATAAGAAACAGACACTAGAAGGAAATATACCAAAACATTACTAAAGCTGACGTCAGAATGGTGGGATTAAGATTAATTTATTTTCTTTATAAGAAACTTGATAAAATATGATATTCAAATCTTTTTTCAGTATTTTCAGGTATCAAGCTGGGAGAGAATGCAGATCCCAAAGTGTAGACAAGTTGAAAAAAAATTAAAGGCACCTAGATTTTCAATCTGATATGCACAAAAACACTTTCCTACTGTTCAAGCTGTTTCTATTTAGTGGGATTGACAGATGCCTGAACGTGACACAAGACACTGAAATAACATGCAAATCAGTTTTCGGTTCTAACATGCAAATACGATACTTGGCACATCACTTTCCATGGCCGAGGTAAATTTCTGTTTTTGACTTTTTCGTGGGAAATGCAGACCAGCAAACAAATGGTTAACTCCTCAAATTTCACCTAACACAAGGTGGTTTTCATTTGAGTCAGAGGGTTTCTTGCTCAGTGATCCAAGGCACCAGGATGCAAAGAAAGGGCACATGTTTTGTTCAAAAACAGTGCCACCCTTGGCAAACAAGTCCCCCTTCTGACAGACACACTGATCACAGTGGATTTCTGGGTCTCAGCGGGGAGGCAAGTGAAGTGCTTAAGTGAGAATAACAGGAGAAAAAAAAGATGCTTGACCTGCGAAAATCAAATCAAAGTAGCTCCACATGCTGGGGAGATGAGCTTTTAGTCAGAAGCAGAAAGAAGGAGAAGCCACAAGTCCTTGTTTCTGCAGTTTTTGAGCAGAGGAGAAAACTGTAATGACTCTAGTGAAATCTGAATTAAATTATCCACAAATACTAGTAATTAGTTTGGCATTAAGGTAGTCATCAAAACATGAGGATACATCTAGTTTGCGGAGTTCAAAATTCAGTTAGGAAATCAAGACATATGAAGGAGAAATAAAGCAGAGGCCGACATTGAATGTTGACATAATCAGCTTGGCTGAGCGGCTTAAGAGCATAGGATCCGGGGTCTGCTTGCTGGGGTTCAAATCCCAGGTGCGCTACTTAACAAAGGCGAGATTCAGGAAGACATGCTTCATTTCACTAATTCAAACATAAAATGAGGTCAAAGGATTTATCTCAGGAGTTAGAAGAGATGGGCCATATAAACAATGCCTGCATCCATTAAGAAATTACTATCTTTGAAGATAGGCCATCCTGTATACATAGTATGCAAGTGTATCAATGGGTGAAAACAGATTCATAGAAGAGAGAGCTTTCACTGCGCTGGAGTGTTCCAAACGTGTGCCAGGACGACGCGGGGCTTGAGTGAGGATGTGAACGATGCCCAGAATCCAGAGATGCAAGGTGGAATGTTCTCCTCCACCATGGGATTAATGTATCTATGGTCCTTTTCAGTCAAAAAAGGAACCCGCACAACACTCACACTCTGGGTCATCTAACAGTTTCTAACATTTTAGTTTTGTATAAAGAAATAAATCAAGGCAGTCGTTTGTTAAGTGACTATATTAGGAAGCTTCACCAAAATCATGCCCATAGAGACTGGCAGATCCAGGAGTTAAATCCGAGCCTTCTGATGCAGGCTCAGTATTTTTCCACTAATTTACAGTTGCCTCTATATATTCATTTAGAAATATGAAACTTACATGATCTATCGTAAAGGTTAATCAAGACAGTCAACCTCACTGATTAAAGCATGATGCTAATTATAGCACAAGTTGGAGACCAATATGGCCCCTTTTACCTTCAGAAACACTGATTGTGGGATAATGGAGAAGCTGTGGGCTTCGGAAATAGAACAGGGTCATTCAAATACCAAGTGCTACCACTTATTTTAGATAACATTCCACAAGTTTTCAAAAAACTTATCCCAGCATTAGCCTCTTCATCTATAAATGGTGTGGAGGGAGCAGGCAAGGGAGAGGGGATGGATGCTCCATTGGGATCCACCGTGAGTGATGTCTGAGATGATGCACGCCTGTGCTAATATTTAACAGTGTCTCATGAAGACTTGTATTAGATGCTTACACACTGTCTGTGGAATCGGAGCCATGGCAAGCAGGTGGATGAGAGAACAGGAATGACTTAATGTCAACTGTCTGCACATCAGCAGAGGGGGAAAAAGATCTGACTCTCACACTGAATCTAAAGACTAGGAATATTTCCAATTGATCACTGACCATGCTTAAAATAATAGGAAATTTATCCATTTCTCACAAACTCTAAAATGTAGAAACACATAGGTGATTGGTTTACACACTTATGATTTATGAGACTGGAAGTAAGGTAGACTGAGTGCTTAGCAGGTGCCATCCAAAGTCCATAACACTTCTATTAAGCACCTTTCAAAACCACCAGATGAGCCTCATTAGGTTGTAACTCTCTTGATTTTACAAATAAGAACAGTGCAGCACAAGACCACTCAACAGTAACTGGGGAACCTGGGATTTGAATGCAGTGTCAGGAAACGTCAGATTCTGGAGCTGACGAAACAATGTGCCTCAGCCGCTCGAGTCACTGTATATTTTTCAGTGGGACTGTACAACTCATCTACTTAGTTAGAGGAATTTAATCACATAGTACAAAGTCTTGAACTATCAACAGAGATTTCTCAGGGCCAAATGCTACTGTTACGCTAAAATATTTCCACTGTTCCCAAAACAGTAATGAATTTTTTAACAAGCAAGCCAGGTCATTTGATGCAGGTGGTCTGAGGACAAAACTCTGAGATTCATGACCATTTTTTATGTTTTCACTCATTCAGCAAAAGTAGTAGAACTGCTATTCAAAAATTTCCTTTACCAATTGCACATACAAACTGAAGGGTTAATGACAAATCTTTTTTATTTTTTATTTTTGACAGGCAGAGTGGACAGTGAGAGAGAGAAAGAGTGAGACAGAGAAAGGTCTTCCTTTTGCTGTTGGTTCACCCTCCAATGGCCGCTGCGGCCGGCTCACTGTGGCCGGTGCACCATGCTGATCCGAAGGCAGGAGCCAGGTGCTTCTCCTGGTCTCTCATGGAGTGCAGGGCCCAAGCACTTGGGCCATCCTCCACTCCACTCCCGGGCCACAGCACAGAGCTGGCCTGGAAGAGGGGCAACCGGGACAGAATCCGGCACCCCAACCAGGACTAGAACCTGGTATGCCGGCGCTGCTAGGCGGAGGATTAGCCTGTTGAGCCACGCTGCTGGCTAAACAAATCTTAAAACAGTAAAGGGAAGTAATAAATACTGCTGTGCCAGGGAGGTGGACAAAGGGAAAACATGTAAAAGACACTAATATTCTTTTCCTATGAAAGGCAAATGATGGGGAGTGGGGAGCGGAATGTAGCAGCTAAGATGCTGATGGGAATACCTACATCCCACATCAGAGTGCCTAGGTTAAGTCCTGGCTCCACTTCAGATTGACCTTCCTGCTAATGCAAAACCTGATGCATAGCAGGTGATGGCTCTAGTACTTGGATTCCTGCCACCCACATAGGAGACCTGGGTTGAGTTCTCAGCTCCTGGTTTTCCCCTGTTTTTGCAGGCGTCTGAGGTGTGAACTAGCTGATGGCAGATCTCTGTCTCTTTTTATGTCTTTATTTTTCAAATAAAATGAAAATAAAAGAAAATTTTATAAAAAGCTAAGACAATGCCATATCATAGTGACTGAAGTGATAAACTTTCCTGTTGAGTTCTGCCCTAACCGTGAAGATAATACTAAAAGACATTCTGTTCTGCAAGTGCAAGAAGTTAGGCCTCTCCAAAATGTGGAAAGCAACCCTGAATCCCTTGCACTCCGGAGTTCAGAGATAGTAGGGACATAGAACCATCTACTGGTGGATGGATCCCATCTTTTATTTATTTATTATTTTTAAGATTTTATTTATATATTTGAGAGATAGAGTTACAGACAGTGAAAGGAAGAGACAGAGAAAGAGGTCTTCCCTCCGCTGGTTCACTCCCCAAATGACTGCCATGGCCGGAGCTGTGCTGATCCGAAGCCAGGAGCCAGGAGCTTACTCCCGGTTCCCCACGTGGTTGTAGGGGCCTAAGCACCTGGGTCATCCTTTACTGCTTTCCCAGGCCACAGAGAGAGCTGGAATCCCATCATTTATAATGAGAGGATCGAGAGCTGAGGTGGGGAGCTGAGTTGTCCAAGTTCATCAAGAAAACAAGAGGTAAAATCAAGGAGAAAACTCTGACTAGAAAAAGATGTCTAACTCAAAACTAGTTCAGTGCTTTTTGCACAATGAAAGAGTCACTCACAGCAGTGACACATTCTTGATGCCCTATAAAGTATGCACATTTTTGGCAAAAATTTTGGGAGCCCTAATATACATTTCTGCAGCATTCCGAGATCCCGAGATGGAAGTTGCTATAAAGTGAAAATCACTGCTGTTATTCTCGGCGAGCCTACACAGACTGACAACAGCTGGTGCAGACAGATGTGATCCACAGAGGACTCTGTCAGGCTGTGCTGGCGCCACCCCCCTGCAGCTTTCCTTTTCCTCGACTAACTCAGGGTGTTTCTCCTCAACCTATGCAGTCCTCCTGGGTTTCCCAGTGCCACAGGTGAGTTCAAAGCTCTTATCACGCTGGCTTCAATCTTTTCTCTTTCCCTTTTCTCTCGACCAGGATTTCTGCATGACACACATTTCAGAGAGAAATACTTCTGTCACCCATGGGTATCTTCTTGACTTGGGTCTTATTCAATGTCCAGAAGTTACAATAACAATACTGATGGGCTCACTAGCTTGTACATGCATTAACTCCTTTGAAATAGTCCAAGGAGAAAAGCACTTTTGCTACCTCACTTTACAGACAAGGAGATTGAGACACACTGAAGCTAAAGATCTTGTTCAAGGTCACACTACTGGGATGAGAAAGAGATGCGGACCCAACCATGCTGATTCTAGAAAGTGCTTCCCACGTTCTGGTAACTAGTGACTAAGATCAAGAAGGACTGGATCCAAGGTGTCCCTCTAATCAGACTGAAATGCATTTGATGTAATTAAGTGTCATAAACATACAAAAGGTTATTACTATAGCACAACCATGCATATCATCAAAACCTCCACATGCTTCTTCATCTCTATCATTCTAACTGTTCTGGGCAATAGGTAGGAACAAGTTGTTACAGGCTTTATTCTTTTCATAATCAACAAATGTAATGCAGTGACTGACCCGTGTCATTCAATATTATGGTGACCCCCATGACAATGCTGAATGTTATGGACTCAGCTCTGAGTGCTTCTTGAATATAAAGAAGAGTTTTTTTTTTTTTTTAAAGATTAAGTAAGTAGATGTTACAATACATCAAGTCTGTGAAGGATAACACTGTGTCACTTATAAGATGCAATCTAGCTAGCTTGTAATTAACACAAAAACTAAATATAACCAAGGAAAAGATTGTAAATAATGTATTTAATCCAAGTATACTTACTGAGTGCCTAGAAGGTGCTATCCTAAAGAAACTCATCAGACATGAGCCCTGACCTCTAAGAGATGTGGTAGGAAACATCAGACATACAGAAATGTGTATTAATCCAAGGTGAAATGTCAGATGCTATCAGAACATGGGGAAAGAGAAAAAGGAGATAGTTGTGGTTGTGGCCATGAAGGGATACTCACAAGAGAAGGCAACGTTTGAATTATGTCTTGGACAAGGGTGGAATTAAGATGTCTAAAGAGGTAGTGAGAACATTTCAGGTGAAGATACACAGAAGTGCATACAAGTGAGTCAACTTGAGAAGTTAGCATCTTTCATTTTGGGAACACACAAATATAAGTGACCTCCCACTCTTATATCCTTTTATGTTCCTTTTTACTTGTTTCATGGTGTGTGCCATGCATAAAGAGGTCAGTAATATTTTAGTAAAGGTGAGGAAACTCTGCTGGCCAAGACAACCCACACAGGAGGCTGCATGGGGGAGCTGTCTGCAGATCACCCTAGGACTCTGGCACAGATGTTGCACGGCAGACTCAGGCAAACATTACTCACTAAAATGTGTGCTTCTTAAAAGTGATTGCTTTAATGAGAGGATGAAGCAAATGGGGATCAAAGTGCCTGGTGATTTCTGATGCTAACAACTCAATGTTCCAAAGGTGAAGAAATACTGGTGCCCTGGGATTTTGCTGTAAGGCTAGACTGACACATGATGGGGGAGAATCATAATGGAAGTTGGCTTTTTAGCAGGTTCCATTGAGTTGTGGAAGGTGTTTTTTATGTGCTGTCTTTACATAAAAGCTTAGCTGTGAGTTTCCCAGAGGTCTGTGGATTGCGCATCTACTCCTTAGGCACCTATGTTCCCGTGGCTATGAGGCACCATCACCCAGAGCCGGCATTATCATAAAAGCCAGACTGAAAGCACTCAGTGAGCTTTACTGGCTCTGTAACTCAATCCTCTATCTCAGATAAGCAACTAGGCATCAGGAATTTTCTTTTTCCTACAAGAAAATCATATAGGAAATCAGGAAAAAGCAACATGACTGTTAATGAGTTCTAGGTACCTCTTTGCCATAAACTTGCTTGGTGCTATTTAGATAATCCTTTGACCTCTCTGGGCCTAATTTCTTCAAGCATGTATAATCAACTTCAATCTCCTAGTGCACATTTTTTTTTTTGCAATGAAAAAAGGGGATCAAGAGAAGTAATATTACCCAAGTAATTTATGAATCATGATGTGAATGAAGGGTACACACAAGTCATCTCTATTCTCATTGTCACCCTCCTTATTGGCATTGTACTGAGGCAGGCCTTACTCTAAATACTTCAACTATACCTCACCCTCTACCACATCCTGTCTAGGTACTTACTCTTATTGCCTTCACTCAGCAATGAGGAAATCAAAGCACAGATGTGTAAGCAGTGCACTCAAGTTACGGCAGCTATGGTTTAAGCATGACTCCGTAGTTCAAACCTTAACCGCTAGGGCACCTGTGCTATTGCCAATCCGGCATTACCAGTATCTGTTTTCCTTTCTCTACTTCCACACTTTTGGTTATGTTGCTATATCTCACTCATAACTAAAAATGAACATTTGGCAATCCAAAGTGTATTTACTGAGCAGGCACAAGGTGGCAGATACTTCATTTGTTGGCACTTTGATTATTAAGGTGAGGATAAGGTTAGAAATGTAAAAGCACTCCATGACACAATAGCTTAATGCAGCTGGTACTGTTTTTCTCTAGCAAAAAATATAGATAGAAGCATCTTAAAGGGGGAAAGAGGGGGCCTTATTTGAAGATAAGAGATAATTATACAGGCATGCACTAGATGAATGTTCTGAAAATTTCATGTGCTACTGTTAGCCTCATCCTATAAATCAGTAAACAGAGGCCCAAGAAAGTTAGTTTGCTGAAGTCTAACAGGTAATGCAGGTAGAGCAAGACCCAAATCCAGGTATAGCTGCCTCCAACACTTGTGCTCCTTACCACCCACTTACCTCTAGAAGAGGAAGACTTATAGAGAGGGAAAGAATGTCCTGACTACCCTCTCACTCTACCTGGTTCTGACTACAGGGATTTTAGAAGTATTTATAGAACCTATCTACATTTTCCACAGCTATTTGTCATTCTTTAGAATGTGTTATTGCTTTTGCTGGAAGGGAACACAGAAATTAGGCCAACCTCTCCATCTTAACTTGTAGATTAAAGGAACACTAAACATTTTTTGAAATGTAAGAACAATTGGAGATAATGCAGGGAAATAAATGAAAACTTCTCGAGACAAGCAGAATAGGCTTTTGAAGCAAAATATTACTTTCACTTCAACAGGTACTTCATGCAAACACTGCTACAGCAAACATAGAGCTCTGTTTACAGATTTAGGTTTACCAAGCTCTAACTTACAATGGGAATGCTTAATCCAGAGCAAATAGCAAGATCAGTTCATGAAATTGGGATGTCTGTCATGCAATGGAACAAACACTGGATTCAAAAACCAGAGGACTCAGATTTCAGCTCCAAATCCACCACATGCTAGTTACATGACCTAGCTTATATCACATGGTTCCCCTACATCTCACCTGCCTATTCTGGACGAGGTATGTTATACCAACATTTCACAAAATAGGTTTGAAGATGACTGGTTCTTGAGAATATTACTATACAGGTTTGTTAAGTGTAAATATTGTGAGGATTGATAATATTTTGAATGTAAGGCAAGGGTGGAAGAGTTTAACTTTGTTATCAAAGCCAGGGGAACAGATGCAGTGATTTCACAGATCAGAGAAACCTATCAATCTTAAAAATTCCACTTTGCATTTTGCAAGGTCACTCTAGGAGCCAAAAGATGAGCTCAGGACTCCTGACATACCATCATATATTACCTAGACGGAAAGTACTGGTATTTCTTCCACAGTTTCTCTGATACAGTAGCAAACTTCTTACAATAGGTAGCAGCAACATGAGCTGAATGACTGAGTTGGTCACTTCAATGCAGTGGGTCTCAGATCCCATCCCCTGCACCTGTTTGACTAATTCCTATCACGTGGACCTCAGAGACATTTTGTTAGATAAGTGAGTTGCGAAAATGCTCAGAAAACAATGAAATGCCAAGCAAAGGCCTGAGACAGCCAGCACCTCCTATTTAAGCCACTTGTGAAAAGGACTTTGTCACTTGGAAATACAATTGATTACACAAGCACAGGCAAATCAACTTCTCCTGCCAAGAAGATTTGTTGCCCTTGGTGTAACAACAGCATTTTGGCCAGAGAGGAAATTTCGTCATTTTCTTTTGACTTTGATTGTGACTTTTGTCAGATGCGTGCTTGGGATTTAGAGTTCAGAATCTAGCCCTTGGCCCCATCTTGACTGCTAGTTCAGTTCATAGTCTGGAGTAAGCGACTTGATCATTGATTGAGCAGAGAAGGGATGGGCTAGCTACCACAGTTAGGCGTCAGGCAGAACCCAGGTGAAACCCTTTCAACCCTGGAGCACAGGTGCTCCAGCCAACCAGGCACGAGAGAGGCCTTGAGTGCCTTACCAAGTACCAGGCATATACAAAACTGCTACTGTGCCAATGATATCTCATCATCCTTTTCTCATGTAAGCTTTCCACATCCTTGATGAGGTGGCATTATTAGTTCAGATTTTCATATCAGTTTGTTTGAATATAGTAAAAATAATAGAGCTGGGATTGTAATACAAATTTTACTCTGCACTATATGTTCTATTTCAGATGAATAAAAGTGCCTGCCCTCCAGGAGCTCATAATCTAGTGGGGAAGTCAGAATGGCAACTCAATAGACTGTGAGCTCCTTGGGGGCAAGGACCAATTTTTATTCTTTCTCATATCTTCAGCACTAAACATGGTATCTACTGTGCAAACAGCACTCAGTAAGTGTTTGCTGAATAGATAAGCCATAATCAGATATTTCCCTTTATTACTCCTCTGTCCTCCTAGCATCTGCTGGTTCCTTTGCATCAATCCCCTGAGCATTACTTGGAAAGCTCTTTACAGCTCTGCCTTCATAGTCTCATCTTCCATAATATACTTCCACCTCCTCTGTGCACCACCTCCATCCTACAAATATCTTGGCATATAGGTGGTGTTGAACAAATGTTCATTGAGTGAACAAACAAATCTGAAAAGGAACAAACATGCACTGTATCTGAGGCATGCATATGATGTCCTGTGAACACCAAGGGCAGGTCTATCGAACTGATGACATCTAGAAGACTAAACTAAGATATGACAATGGCTTTGGGTCATCTAACTCTAAAATCTCAAAGGCTAGATGACATTGAATAGGAAAAATTGAATCTACTTTTCCTATTAATTAGAAAAATGACATCAGAACATTTTTCTTTAAATCAGAATATGAGCTGTGCCAAATTTCATCTTCTAAAGGATATGGGTTTAGGCCAAAAGCCCATCATATAGATTATTGTTTTTCTCCTTCCAAGTACTTAGGGAAAATTAAGACCTATTTGGTATGTAATAGCTCTCAGCAAGGTCATGGTTCTTTTTCAGTGTTATTTGGGTCAAGTAAGGTAAGAACCATGTTTTCAAAAAGAAGCAAAGTTCAGCCATCCTTGAAAATAAGACACATGATTAGTCAAGATAGTACAAGAATATTCAGTGCTTTGTTGTGACATCAGAAGGGGTCAACAGGAAAGTTTGAGAGCACTGCAAAGTTAGCTCTTCTACCTTGAAACCAACATTAGAGCAGATGATGTTGCACTGTTCAGAGAGACAAGAGATCTGGCTCTATTGCACTGTCAGTCGGCAGCAGCCTTCAGCAAATTTTCTCACTTGTAAAATGAGACAGCTAGAACGCAGCTAGATCATTTACCATAGCCTAGCAGGCAGAAATGAGAAAGAAGGTAAGCTGTACCCAATATGGAAAGACTCATACAAGAGCCACAAAAGTCATTTATTATGCCCTTTAAGACCACGTCCATCCTTTCAGTGGCCTGACATTGAGGCTCTCACTTGTACCAGCTGCCTTTGCTTTTCCCCAAGCTAAAGTTTTAAAGGCCATGCCTAGTGTCTATTTGAAGATTAGAAGCAGCTTTTAAAACCTTGAGGTCTCCTCACCATATTTCCAGTGAGTGCCACAACAGATCAGGAAGACATTACAAGCAAAGTTTCAACTTGACACACACCTGCTGAGTCCTTGTTTTATGTGACTGTTTCCATGGCCACTATCAGAGCTTTCCCAATCCTCCTTCAGCTTGTCCATCCTATCCTTAGACCATAGGTTTATAATCCTGGCTGTGCATTAGAATCACCTGGTGGACTTAAAACTTAACAGTGTCTCCCATCACGGGATCAATGAATTCCATATCTTGGGGAGAGAGGACCAGCATACGATATGGGTTAGTAGGCTCACTAAATAATTCTGATGAACTACTGGAGACAGAATGAAGGTTAAATGTTGAAAGTCTCCTTTTTACTGCTTGGCATTCTTTGGAAAATGAACCATCTACCCAGTATCCATGATGCCCACTGGATTTCTCCCCAGAAACAGCTAACAAGGTAAAACTTGCAAGAGTGAGTGTGGAAATGAGTTGGAGCTGCCTATCTTAGTTTAAACCTTCCTGTGCCTTCTCTTTATCATCATTGCTTTTAGTGTAGGCTTGTGTCTATAAAAAAGAAAATCAGCAACATGAAGAGGTGGGTACTTTAACAGGATTCATTCTCAATATTTCATGTTATTAGTGGTAACAATGGCAATATTTATTGGGCTCTTACATGTGGGGTAAAGGACTATTTTTATGTATATTACTCAATTTAAAAATTCTAGGCAAATATAGCTAAATGTACCCATTTTACAGTTGAGAAAATTTAGGATTTGGGAGGGGACAATTGTATTGGTCCAAGATTGCCTAATCTAAGACCCATACCATACATACTAGGACAGAGCAATGCCCAGCTACATTCATTTCTTCATCTAGTAGAACGAGAATGAAGCTCTTAATATATGGATAACACTTGACATGAAAGGATAAACATATAATCTTCTTAAAGGAGAGAAAGTTGTCCAACAGAACACGAAGAATGCATAGAACTCAGAATTCATTGTCTCTGATGCAACAAAAAGTCGTGCTAAAAGAAAATGGGTTGAAATGGAAAAGTTTCCTTCATCAATGTCAAAGAGGTGATGACTGCTTCTCAGAGAAAAGGTCTGATTTACTTAATTTAGTTATGAATTCAGAGGTGTTCTCCTAACACAGCAAACTTAGCAGTTAGTCTTCTGATCTCAAACCCAGTGGTGTTGCAGACAGAAGATATACTTGCCTTCTCATACTGGTCTCTGACCTATAAATGACTAGTTACTCCACTTAGACAAATTAGATGAAGTGGATGATCTCTTTGCTTGAACCGACCCTCAAACTCCCTCATACTCTGGCACTGAAATTTGTTTTCAACCTTATCTTGCATTTACTCATACTGTCTATTCCAGACCAATCCACTTACTATTTTATCAGTACAACCAGAGACCGTTTTGTACCTCAAGGCCATTGCTCATTCTATGCCCATTGCTGTCAAGAGCCAGACATTCCCAAACATCCTGTGGCAGGGCCATCCTACCAGTCTTTGAATCCTGGTACAGTTGTCTTCTCCCTCAATCCATTGAACTCAAAGCTATTTCTCTTTCTCTTGCTCCCTTAGAGCAATAGCCTATGGGCTAAGGACACACACTCCGGAATCCACTGTCTGGCCCCACTCCTACTGGCTGTGCAACCTTGGCTGATTACTTTCCTGCCTGTGTCTCAGCCTTCTTACTGTATAATGGAGATAACTGCATTTAAAGAGTTGCTTTGAGGATGATGTGAGTCAATGAAGTTAATGAAAAGGGACAGTGTTTGATGTGGAAGTACTCGATACATAAACAAATACCTGTCTCTTCTGAAGCATCAACAACTGACTAGCCAGGAGTGTAGTTATTTGCTTGTAGCATATTTTGGGAACCTTGAAGTGTTTGTTTCACAAATACTGTCCTACTTCTCATAGCATGGGCCCAGCACCCAACCCAGAAAAGGCAACCAGTAAATGTTCATTGCATCAAATCAGACAGAACCATCAATATCAACACTGCATTTCTATGGCTCTGCAGACCGAATGCCACAGAAAGTGCTGCTGGCTAAGTCTGAACACCTTTGTCATCCTATACCATGTTCCCAGTAACACACAGAGAAAACAAGTATAAAGGAAAGTTTTGTTTTCTTTCAGCTTTGTATAATTTTGATTTCATATTAACATGCCTCAGGGAATACAATATGTATTTACATAAAAAGTTTTGGTAATAGCATCGTGAAAAGCAATTAAATGAAACAACAGATTCTATTTGCTAAGGCCTCAGTTCCTAACAAAAGTATGTGACAGTGTCCTGACGTGAGATCTAGACAGGCCCTTCTTCCACCCAATCTTTACCCATGAGCCACCTGAGATGTGTTTGGATCAGTTTTGACTTATGGAATCTAGAAACATGCCTGACCCATGAAATAATCTGACAGGCATTGGATTCACTGACATAACCCTATGGGCAAGGTGAACATACATGTTTCATAATACAAGAAAGCATACTTCCCCTCCGCCAGTTTTCTATCCACAAAAATGTTCAAGAGAGAATTTACCAACTAAGAGGATGGAGAATATTTTAGATATTATCTAGGCTAATGGTTCTCAACCTGTTATTCATGGAACACAGTGCATCCAGGTAGTGTTTAATGGATCTTTTGGGGTTAATTTCAAACTTTATTCACATGCAATACATGTACATTTTTATGGGGGTACAGTGCGATATTTTAGCACATGTAAATAGCATAAATGATCCACTTATATCATTGTAAACTGCAGTCACTCAGAACTTGTTAATTCTATCTTACTATGGGACAAGATTCCTCGACTATCCCACTGTGCACTTACACTTACCTCCTTATTACTGTTGGGTGTAAATGTCTAGGTAGCTAAAAACAAAGTCCCACAAGCACATACCAGCCTCCTGGCCCCTGCAACTCTGATTGCCTAACTGACCACTCATTTTCATATTTTTATCCTTAACAAATTTCAAGGGGTTTTCCCTCATTTGGGGCCCTGTGCCTTTCTGTCAGATGAGGAAATATTCAGGGTGCACAGTCGAAATCTCAGACGGGTGAGGCAGATGGACACAGCAGCTCTTACAAACTGTTTCCCTAGGAAACCAGGCACAAAAGCAGGATTTTAACCAAATATAAAACTGGCAGTCAAAATGTGAGAATAGAAGCTTCAAGTTGTGGACTGGTGGGGAATCCCAATAGCCTATCTCTGCAAGCCACACAGAGGAGGTGAAACCAGAGTAGGGGTGCGTTTCTCTGGGTGAAACTAGTAAGGCTTGGAGGACATGAACTTCCTCAAAAGATCATTCCAGTAACCAGCACACATGGTTTCTCAGTGATACTCCTGAGTCATTTATGAGAAAGGAAAAAGGGAAAGAGACGAGGCCCACTACAACTGACAAGTCCATGTCCACGATCAAATGGAGAGTCAGCCTGACTCACGGTCAAATGGAGAGTCAGACTTGGGAATTTGCATAGACATCCCTTTACTCCATCACGATCCGTCTAAGTGATTATAAAAATAGGCCTTGCAGAGTTCCTGGGCTACTCACTGCCATTGCTGTGTAATGTAACATGTAACATAATTCATGACTTAAGATCCCTTTGTATAGTTTTTCACTGACTCACTCCTACCCACAGGGTTTTAGATTTAAAGCTAATGCTAGCTTTTCCTTGTGCTTTAATTTAGGATTCTGTATCACTGTAGCCTCATCTCCTTTTTAGTCATCCTGTTTTAAGATAAAGGGAAAAATAGAGGAGCCCAAGAATAGAAAGTGACTGTTGCTACAGCTCCGTTTGGCTGCCAAGTCTCCTCCAATTGTCTCCAGTCCCCTCTATGCATTTGGGCCGTAAGCGTTGCCCTCTCCTGGCTGATAGGAGTGTGTTAAATCTCTCTTCAGTGATGGGGACACACTGCATGTGGTGTCTGGCTTCTGTGTCTGCAAAACACTATTTTATTTGGGTTTCAAGGTGATTATGGACACCCTCGGAGGTTCATAACAACTTGGGAATTTTCATGGTTGTTTATTCCACTTGCAACATGAGCTACAATTAGGGAGAATATAAACTTTTACAACAACAGCTTAGCCTAGTTCTCCTGAAACGCCTGCTCTCCATCTTCCCTCAAGTCCTGTGAACTTGCCAAAGTAGCCATAACAAATGCTGCTGCATGGTGCTTGGCCCTGGCTGACCATGCAACAGCCGTGACAGGCACCTGGGATGGTCAGAGTTGTGAGAGAGCCTATGAAGGAATTAACCAGAGACTGGAAAAGTACAAGATGTGAGCTGCATGCTGTGTGCTTGAGCGTGTGTGTGTGTGCACTGACACATATGCTAATAAAGGCAAGAGGATGGGACAGAAAAGCTTTTCCACTAAAAGTCACACAATCTGTGTTACCATTGGTTTGAAAAGCCAGTACTTTCGTGCATGTGCATCGTGAGTTTAAATGTGGAAACAATTTTTCCTTGTGTGACATTTCTTGCTTTGCTATTAATATAGCAAATTCCCAGAAGTCAGAAAAGAAAGAATATGGAAATAGAAATCCTGAATTCAAATGCTGGCCAAGAAGTACCTGTGGGACCTGGAGGAGGTCTTGAGGCCTCAGTTTTGCTATCTGTAGCAAAGGAGGACATAGTAAGGCTGGTGTATTTATTTTACAGGACTGTGGTACGGACCATGTGATGTAATATCTTCAGCCACTGACCTAATAAATCTTTATTGAGCTTTTCCTCCTTTCCAGACTTTGTTCAAGGAGCTAAAGATGCAGGGGTGAAAATGGCAAAGTCCCTATAACTCAGATTTTCATGGAAATGTATGTTTAGCATGAAAAGTTTGAAGTTGAATGTTTGAAACAAGCAATACACGTGTATATTAAGTAGATACACATGCATATATGAGTACGTATCACACACCATGCACACAGGCTCAGGACACTGACAAACGATATGGACATAGAAGTGAAACAATTCTGTAAATAGTAAAATGTCATGGAATTCAAAAGTATTGGTTAACATTATTATGGCCGTAGATAGAAGCTTCCTACCACTCCTTTCCCAGCCCTTCCTCCTTCTCCTTTCCTTCCTTTCTTCCTTCAATTCTAGTTAACTGCATATTTTCAAAACTGTGTTAGAAAAGTCAGCATTGTGGCACAGCAGGTAAAGGCACTGCCTGCAAAGCCGGCATTCCACATGGGCACTGATTCAAGTCCTGGCTGCTCCACTTCCAATCTAGCTTCCTGTTAGAGGACAGTTTTATAGGTGCCCTCAGGGGGCACACAGATGTCATAAAGATAAAGCATTAATTATTAAGACAATAATAAGTTATTGTCAGCCTAGATGCAAGTTGAGAAAAGCCACCTCAGAGAATAGTCTGACTGCTATGGGGATTCCTGGACAGAGGGACCTTTTCCCCATTGTAAGCCAAGGCTCCTGGAGATGACCTGAGGCAGGGTAGAAACAGAGGCTCCCGCAGGGAGGACAGGCTGAGCAAAGTCAGTAGATTCCAATAAGAAATGATGACATGTGTGGCTCCTGGTGTGCACAAAGGAGAGGCACCTGGGGAGAGGGAGCAGGGGATCTCTCATGCAGGGATAATCCGTGTGCCAAGCCCAAGTTCTTGTCTTCACCAGAATGAAACAAGGTCTGTGTTTTAAACACAGCCTTTCTCCAACTTCCAAGCTTTTAGTAACGATCATAGGGATTGCTTTTTGGTAAGCACGGCACAAAACTCTTTTCAGAGGTGATAAGTAAGTGAAGTAAGCATAGACCTCTTTCTCTACTGGGTGTATAGCACATGCTACTTCCTGAAGATGGCCTTTCAGGGAAGCAGAGGCCTTGTTGACATATTTGGACAAATTATTATTTTTTTCTTTTCGCTGTTTGCCTCCAGATGCATCACTGTCATTTTCTGCAGTTGATCTGGGGTAAGGTGGGGTAGAAGGAGAAGCGTTCTGTCACTACCACAGGCATCTGAAATACGAAGTTAGAGAAGTTATGCTCTTTGGCTTTATTTCAAATACCCTTCTTATTATGAAGGGTGTGAACTGGAAATAAAGATGTCTTCTTTCATTTGAAAGACTGTGAGCATTCTTGCTTGATAGTCCAAATAAATGGATGAAAGCTGCCAACCGTATGTGGCTTCAATTCAGCCTGTTCTTAAAGTCACAGAGAACTGAGACAATCTCAAGTGGTCCAATTTAGAAACATTCCTCTAATTGTTATAATTTCACAACAAAATCCCAGCATCGGAGCATGAGGTAGGAACATATAAAGTCACAGCAGACACTTACAGATTTCCTGAGACTGGAAAAGAGGAAGATGGTGGTGATGATGGAAGAGGAAGAGGAAGATGATGATGATTAAGCAGCCACGGCAGCTGCAGCTATGGCACAGGAAAAATGATGATTTAAAAAATAAAAAGCCAGAATAAAACAATCTTTCCCCCAGATGAACGCTCTTGAGGGGCACTATTCAGCACTCTCTGACTCATTCACGAACAATTCTAATCACGGCGTTTCTGTTTCATCCTCATACCAGAGGAGATTAGAACCAATCAACATTAAAAGGTGGTGGGTAAAACTCTGAGACACAGCACAGTGACAGCAGAGATGACAGCTGACAGCCTGAGGGGACACGAGAGAAAAATTACTGAATTTCAGCAGAGCGTAATAATAGATGGTCATGGTGATGACCTTGAATCATCAAAATGGTTCAAATGTTTAGAAAAAAGAGAAATACTCAAAGCATTTTAAGATGGTTTCACCAAAGTCATTAAAATTATTATTATTATTATTCATGTCGCTAATGCAGGAGAAATCTTGAATTGCATGGAAATATCAAAAGTAAGGTACAAAATCACCATTCACAATAGCCATATAACACATTCATGAGATCATTCAAAGTCACCATGGCTGCTCATGGTGGCCCAGTATTTTCAGTACTAACGAAACCCACACACAGAAGTCAAAGTTTTGGCAAAGTGAAGCAAGATCATGACAAACACTTAAATGCTTGGGTATGACAGAACATACTAATGGCAGAAGAAAAAAAAAATCATGATTTTAAAAGCAGGTGAAAGGGAACACTCTCTTCTTTAAAAAAAAAAGGTTTTTCACTATTATTTGTATTTGGGAGATAGGAAAGGATAAAGGGAGGGAGGGAAGAAAGAGAGAGAGAGAGGGAGAAAGAGGGAGGGAGAGGAGAAGGGGGGGGAGAGGGGTAAGGGGAGAGAGAGGGGGAGGGGGAGAGAGAGGGAGAGGGAGACACATGGGCTGGGACAAGGTCAGTCAGGGAGAGTCTAGTACTCAATTCTGGTTTCCTATGTAGCTGGCAGGAACCCAGTTACTTGAGCCATCACCACTGCCTCCCATGGTCTGAATTAGCAGGATGCTGGAGTTAGGAATTAGAGGTGGGAATCAAACTCAGGCACTTCTATGTGGGACACAGATATCCTAATTACTGGGCTAAATATGTCCACTCCCAAGACACAGTCTTGGAGGGACTAGCTCTTATTATATTGACAGTAAAAAATGAGTAAGTGGAGTTTCCCATGGATTTCCACAAATTGCAAACACACCTACGCCTTACCTGCATCCTTTCTAACCACCCTGTGAAGTGGGTCTCCTGATAACCTGGGTTGTAACTGAGGAGTCGGAGGCACCTATACAGTTAGGAGTTCACCATAGTCACAAGGTTTGCTAGGGACTGGTTTCCAAGTTCATGTTTCTTCCTCTACCTGGCACTACTGTTTCATTAATGGGGGCTACTTTATCAGTACCTCTGAAGACCTCCAAAACCTTACCTTGATGTCCCTATTACAAACTATCTATTGAACGCCCAGCAACATCCTCTGTTTTCTCAATTCTCTCAACCAATCTCCAAAGCAGATGATTAGCCTCCATTCTTCCCACGAGGAAACAGATCCCAGAAATGTCAATTATTTATCTACATTTGCAGATTTCTAAACTAATTTCACTCCTTTTAGTCTAGACTTCTTGTACATCTTTTTCTATCTGCAAAACTTTTGGACTTAACCTATTTAATTCTCTTTTTCCCAATAAAGGCAAGTTCTAGTCTTATTCACCTGCATACCCTTCATCATATCTTGGATAGTACATGGGATGCAGTTGGGTACACAGGAAATATTACCAGCTGAATACATGAGAAGTCTTCCATTCATGAGAAATGCATATTTTGAAAAAAAAACTATATGTGCAGATTCAAATTTTTTGTTACAACATAAACCTTTTACTTACTAAAAATGGAGAGTTACAAAGAGAGAAAGAGAGGAAGAGAGAGATTTTTCAACTGTTGGTTCATTATTCAAATGGCTGCAAATGGCCAGGGCTAGGCTAAGCCAAAGTCAGGAGCCAGGAGCTTCATCTGGGTCTCCCATGTAGGTGCAGGGGCCAAGGCACTTGGGCCATCTTACGTTGTTTTCCCATGCACATTAGCAGGGAGATGGGTGGGAAGAAGAACAGCTAGGACTTGATCTGGTGCTTATATGGGACGCTGCTATGGCAGGCAGCAGCTCAATCCACTGGGCCATAATGGTGGCCCCATAAACTTATTTTTTAATTACATTTCCAAAAATTTTAAAATTCCTTTGTAGTTCTGTAGGTAAAAATCTTTATAGATTGAAGTGTGCATGTGTGTATAGGAAGGAAATAGCACATTTACCATTTGGAATCAGTGACACTAGGATTTACATCTCTTCCCTGCAAATTCTGAACTTTGTGTCTTTGGGCATTCCTCACAACCTTCATGAAGTATCTGTCTATTAGTAATGTGGAAGTGTATGACATATTCTGAACCTAGGAAGTAATCAATACTTTTCTGCTTAAATTGTACAGCAATTGATTTCTCCATATTCTAAGTTCTTTCTAGTAACCCAGTTAGAAATGTTTTAAGAATAGCTTAACAAAATGCTTAGCCTATAAAAGTAAATCTGAGCTATATATGCATAATTACTTTAAATATAATGCCCTCCCAAGGGAAGAAGTGATTGGTTTGTAACACTAATGTCTTGGTGTTCTCCACTGCTCATATATTCGTTCATTCCTTCACTCATTCACAGCTGAGGAAATCCTACAATAAGACAGCAACATGCTGCAAACGGAGGCTTTGGAGAAGACAGACTTTGCTGATATTGGAACAGAAACTATAGAACGATGTGTTAAGAGCTGAAAAGAAGTATAAGGTGCTGCTTCTGGCAATGTGCCAACAGCTATTCATCTTCCAGTTGGTCGGGTGAGTACAGAAATGCTGCAGAACACAGTGGAAGGTTTGGCAATGTCTCACATTGAGTCAGAAGTGGCAAGACTACTCTGGGACAATGTTTGAGCCACTCCAGGGCTACAGGTTGTTTCCAAACATCAGAGTCCTCTGTCTTTTCCAAACTGTCAAGTCTCTGCTAATGAGGCAGATGGAAGAGTCAGCACTGATGGGAGTGAGCACCTTCTGCACATCCCTAACTTGGCCAGGTTAGGCTCCTGCCCTTCTTTTGCTAACATTCTTCAGGTTGAAGGGTCGCCTTGCAAGATAGCTGCTTCGTGTTTAAATCCTCTTAATGTGATTTTATACCTAATTTCACTAGCATGCAAATGCCAGAGCAGCTTGCAGAACGATGTCCTCCCCCTCTCTCATTTCCCAGCACAAGTGATGATATTACCATCTATGCCACAGCCACAGGAAAACATAAAAATAGCTTCAAGAGAAATTTATCTTCATGTAATTCAACTGGACCCAACAAGTGTTTATCAATGATTTTCAACCTCCTTAAACTTGCTTATAAAGCAAGCTAAGAAGGCATTTTTCCCAAAGAGATAATAGAAATGGAGAGCAGAATTAGGATCTTCACAAAGCCACAGATAAATCAAGTGTCCAATAAAACACCCTTAATGATTCTAAGGATGGGGGTAACAAGCCACATTCACTTAGTATTGTGTAGAGTAGATGAAGAAAGCGGTAAATTCTAAAATTAGCATGGCTGTATTAGTACTCTATTGCTGCAACTCCCAAAAAACTTAGTAAAGAACACACACCTCTTATATCTGTTTCTGCAAGTCATCAGTGTAGGTGTGGCTTAGATTGGTCCCCTGCCTCAGGGTCTCATAGGCTGCTGGCCAAGAGTTGGCCCAGGGCTTCAGTCTCACCTGAGGTTTAACTGTGGAAGCTTTCAAAGTGACAAGGTTGTTGTCAACGTTCAGTTCCCTGCAGACTGCTAGTTCTGAAGGCTTCAGCTCACAGCCTGGCAGCCTATTTTTTCAAAGGCAACAAAAGAGCACTCCCTCACAGGACAGATGTCACAGTCTTTGTAACTTAATAATTACAAGGAATCATGGACAACCTGTCCTTGGCTGCTTCTAGGTTAGAAGCAAGTCTTGGGTTTTTCCTGCACTCAAGGGGAGGGGATTGCACGAAGGCAAGAACAATGCGAAGTGGGGATAACTGGAGGCACCTTAAGAGTCTGTTTGCCTTAATGTCATTTTCTGCCTTTTGCATAAGCACCTAGTAGGCCACATTGGTCTAAAGTGCAAAAGAGAAGCTTTCATTTTCTGAATGAGGAAGGACTTTAGGAATTGATGCAGATTTTAGCTACCATTGTTTATTTAAGACAAGGCATATTTTTACCTTTGTCAAGCATACAGGCATACAATAATGAAGGAAACATTTTCCTTTTCAGTCTCCCTCTCTGACATTTTTTAAAATGCAATCCCTGCCCAGGGTAATGAAACTTGGGTTTGAGATGCATTCATACGCTTTTGCTGCTCAACCCTATCCTCAGATTCAGTGCTAGGCCTACCTAAGAATGGGGACACAGAGAAGATAAATGAAAACACTTAAATGAGAATTGGTGGAACCCGCTGTTTATGTAGGTATATTTAGCCACCCATTTAGCCACCTAACTAAGGTGTACTTACTTCAGCAAGTTGGTGAGTCCTCCCAAATCATTGTTAACACAGGATTTTGTCTAGTTAATTCCATGAAAAGCCAATTCTTTATTTTTTTAACTTTTATTTAATAAATATAAATTTCCCAAGTACAACTTTTGGATTATAGTGGCTTTTTGCCCCCATAACCTCCCTCCCACACACAACCATCCCATCTCCCACTCCCTTTCTCATCCCATTCTTCATCAAGATTAATTTTCAATTACCTTTATATACAGAAGTTCAATTTAATCATGAGTTGCCAAGGCTATGGAAGCCTTTTGAGTTCGCTGACTTCAATCTTATTCCAACAAGGTCATAGTCAAAGTGGAAGTTCTCTCCTCCCTTCAGAGAAAGGTACCTCCTTCTTTGATGGCCCTGTTCTTTCCACTGGGATCTCACTCACAGAGATCTTTCATTTAGGTTTTTTTTTTTTTTTTTTTTTTTTTGCCAGAGTGTCTTGGCTTTCCATGCCTAAAATACTCTCATGGGCTCTTCAGCAAGATCTGAATGCCTTAAGGACTGATTCTGAGGCCAGAGTGCTGTTTAGGACATCTGCCATTCTATGAGTCTGCTGTGTATCCCGCTTCCCATGTTGGACCGTTCTCTCCCTTTTTTGTTCCATCAGTTAGTATTAGCAGACACTAGTCTTGTTTGTGTGATCCCTTTGACTCTTAGACCTACCAGTGTGATCAATTGTGAACTGAAATTGATCACTTGGACTAGTGAGATGGCATTGGTACATTGTATTGGAATCCCCTGGCATATTTCTAACTCCACCATTTGGGGCAAGTCAGCTTGAGAATGTCCCAAATTGTACATCTCCTCCCTCTCTTATTACCACTCTTATATTTAACAGGGATTACTTTTCAGTTATCTTTCAGCCCTAATATTCTTGCACTTTGATCATTAAAGGGGATCCCAGTAATCAAAACAAACACTTTTATTTAGCCATGGTGAAGATGTCAGTTAACATTCTCACATCCCAAATCAGATTGCCTGGGTGCAGTACCCCTCTCTAGTTCCTCGCTCCAGTTTCCTGCTAGTATGAACCCTAGGAAGCAATGTGATGGCTGAAGGTGTTTTTCCCTGCCATTTACAAGGGAGACCTGGATTGAGTTCTAGCCCTCAGCTTTGGTTCACTGAGAGCATTTGAGAAATGAACCAGCAGATAGCAGCTCTGCTCATGGCTCTCTAGCTGCAATTTGTCTTTATTTCTGCCTCTCAAAAAATAAAATAAATTAAGAAAACCTTAAAACTGGCTTCCAAGAAAGAGAGAGGCCCACAGCAGTAGGCATTAAAATGCAAGAATGAAGAACTTAAAATTTTAAATTCTGAATACATGTTTCCAGGGTGTTTCCTAAAACAAGGTTAAGCTTCAACATTTTTGAGGAGGAAGAGTATACCTCTCTGATGCATAGTCAAGTGGTTAACATATACATATGTAATGCAAATGGGCAAAGTTTGCTAACAACTTTGGAATTATCAAATGCTGGGGTTAAGGAAGAGCTTTAGGCTCATCCAGTCCAATCCCTGCCATTCCATGAGGACACTTGGGGACTGAGAGGTTGTATGAGTTGTCCAAGGCCATCATATAACTTGATGGTAGAAGGAGAACTATAATTATGGTATACTGGTTTCTACACTCAGCATATTTCACCACCGCCACCACTTGATGTGCTTCCTTTGTACATCAACAAAATTCACCCCAAGGGGTATAGACTTGAAGCCAGTCCTTTAGTCTATCAGGAGCTAGTCACAGTTCTTCTCCTTTGTTCTTTGGGCTTTGCCTCCCACCCTCCTTTTTGTTGGACTATTGCTTGAACAGGTAAGGGAACCAAATGAAGAACACGGAGATCAGGTTACCTGTCTAGATGCAGCCTCACTCCAGCACTGCCTACAACCCACCCTACTCCCTCAGAGACCACCTTCTTGGTATTCCCCAGCCCACACTAGCAGGACACACTGCCTCATCTACAAATGAATCTGATCAGTGCCACAAATCTGAATCATGGTTATGGATCTGTTCAATTTTTCCATCTTTTCATCTGGTATGCCATACCGCAGGACTGTCCCTCTTTTATATTATACAAATAACTAAGCCCAAAGCTGGCACGCATAAATTGCTTAAAAATACTAGATTACTCATATGATATCATAATTATTCTAAATAGTCCAGGACGTAGAATAACACCTAAAAGTTATTTTGCCAACGACTTACATGATTCAGGAGTGCCATTTTATTTACACATTTCTATTGGCTAAGATAGCATGCATGTTCTGGAACTATAAACTTTGAAGCAGCAAACTTCTCCCAGCCTCTGAAGGTTCCATCATTTGGTCTTCTCCATGGTCTTTCCACGGCAGAGAAAGAACATAGTCTTTGAAGTCAGAGATACGTGGCTTCAAAGCTCGGCTTTGCCATCTATCCTCAGGCAAAGTAGTTAATATTTCTGGGTTTCAGACTCCACATAGCTAAATGAGATGATAATCCTCCCCTGGCAAGGTTCATATGAAGATTAAAATGAGAAACCGTACAAGGAGAAGCCTAGCCCAATGCTTGTTGCAAAGCAAGTATCGTTACATGTGAGTTTTCTTCCTTACCTTCACTAATAGCATGGGATTAAGTTAATTCAGCAGGTTTTGGGCACAGCAGTGTTAACAAAACCAAGTGAGGTTTACAAATGAGAAGTTTCCTAATCTAAATTACACTGTGGTATGCTAAAAGATTTAAATGCCTGACTGTGCATCCAAGGAAGGCTGGAGAACTGGGGAAAGCCAAGATATTCCTGCTATGAATGAAAAGTGAGAAGACAGAAAGGAAAGGTATCATGCATAGAATGGTGAACATTTAAAGTGTTCACAGGGTGAAGTTAGGAGACCGGAAGTGAAGAGGAAGAGGGCAGATTATCAGGAACTCCAGTGTCTGGGGAAATGGAATCATCTGCTCCAAGACTGAATTACAGAGTTCCCAACTACATTAATTGTAAAAACTGGTGCATTCCTATTGTCCCAACTATGTACTGTATGTTTAATTATAACTGATTCTGAATGGGAAAATTCATTAGACAGGAGGAATTTTAGCCAAATGCAGCAAACCATGAACTCAATAATCGATTCCTGAAAGCTGTTGTGTTCGTCATGACATACTCAGTGAACACTCCGTAGCTATAATGGGCCAAGAATGTTCTCCCTTACACTGCACAGGAATGAGATGCAAAAGACCTATGATATATACTTTGTCAGTCATCTCCTGGAGAGAACAAATCTTTCTCAATCTTCTTTGAAGGAAGGTAAGATGAAAAGGAGGAAAAAAAGTGGCTACAGAGAGAGGAGATGGGGGAAGAGACAGAGGGAGAGACAAAGAGCTAGAAGTTCCTATTTCCTCAAGAGACTGGGCGCTGGTCCTGATTCTACTCTAATACGCCACTTTTTGACCACTTCACCAGTAACTCCCCTTCTCTTGTTTTGGCAGGACATAATGAGTTTTCACTTCCTGTCCTCAAAATGAGGAAGCAGCAACTTGGCGAATTTCCTGTATGTCAAGGGGGCAAAAAGGTCCACAGTATCCAGGGCCAGAGCTCCAGGGAGAGGAAGGATGCTCCTGATCTGAGTTAAATCTACTTTTAACTGACAATGTAAAGCCAGGCCAACGCCCCTCAACCCTCCACCTCATGACATTCTAAAAGCCTCAAAGGCAGAAAATGATGATCTGTGCTATTGATGCTAATTTAAAATGAGGATGTACAGTGGGAGTGACTTCTAGAGGTTGTGTGCTGGCATAGAGCTTTATAACTGGTTAATAATTTATACTAATGCGAATGTGGTGATCATCATATTTGTCTTTCCTTGAGCTCTTCTTTTGTTACTATTACTTGCTTATTCACATATGCAGGGCCCTCAGTCTTTGAAGAGATGATGTGAACTGACCAAGATCGCCAGGGCTCTCAATTTAAAAAGAGGGCTCACCAAAATAATCCTCCCTAGAAATAAGCTTTCTTTCACTTGAACTTCCACATGTTGTTTTATTTATGTGTCTCTTGAAGTATACTCATTACTTACAGAAAAGTGATCTATATACGTGTGTCCATATTAATATCCCAAGGGGAACTTAAAGTCAACTTGGAGAGTCTCAGTAAATGAGTGCTGAGCGGACATACAGCAAAACAAAACAAAAAACAAAGTTTAGAAACAAAGCAAAATAATATAAAACAAAATCCAGAAAACAAAACAAAAAACCCAAGACTTTAGTTTTATCCTTGGATATAGACCTCGAAAGTTATGAAGTACACAGTGATTCATATATGGTATTGATTTGATTCCTCCTCCAGCTCCTCTCCTCCCAGGGTTCAGATATTTAGAAAAGGAAAGTATGTTCTACGTTTTAGCAGCAACCTTAAGACCAACTGTAAAAGTGCTTTTTGGGACCAGCATTGTGGTGTAGTAGGTTAAGCTGCCGGCTCAAAGCCATCCCACGTGGGTGCCAGTTTGTGTCCTGGCTGTTTCACTTGCAATCCAGCTCCCTGCTGATGCCTCTGGGAAACTAGTAGAAGAAGGCCTAAGTCTTTGGGAGACCTGGGAGAAGCTCCTGGCTCCTAGCTTTGGCCTGGTCTAGCACTGGCCATTGCAGACATTTGGGGAGTGAGCCAGCAGATGAAAGATCTCTCTCTCTCTCTCCCCCACACTCTGTAACTCTTAGAACATAAATAAATCTTCAAAAGTGCTGTAAAACAAAGAAGGCAACAAACTTGTGGTGAGGACAGGTGAATCAGGAGCAGTGAAGTTGCCAGTCTTCAAAGGCAAGGACTGGGGCAACCAGCAGCAATTCCACTCCTGCCTGCACCTGCAGCTTCAGTCCAGGGTAGGGGGCAGGCTGCTGGCAGCCAGCAAAACCAGCACAAAAAACACATTGTATATGCACACATACATCCTGAGAGTCAGAAGAGGTGAAGATATATAACATTTTTACACACTCAGGTCCTTTACCCTTTATCTCCATCTCCAACAATAACAACAAGAACTATTTTTTTTTTTAAAGTTACATAAACAAGATACAACATGAACCTAGAACTCAATGTATCAAACTTTGGCTGAAACATGGGAAATGAATAGGGGTACCAGTGTACTTTGCTTTTTCTCACAGATTTTGCATTCAATAATTTAAAAATAAAAGCAACTTTCATAACAAACACACAAATGAGACAAAAAGCTCAATATAAGTAGCATTTGGAAAGCAGACTGCCTTTTATTAGAACATGAAAGATAATAAACCTGAGTTCTGCCTTCCAGGAATGCAAATAGCTTTCTTCTTTTGCTCCTCCCAGTTCTTACTGAAATTCTTATGCAAGTCAGTTCAGACCCATTCAGTCCCTTGATACCTAATGTGTGAGCAAGAAGGCATTCAAAATACAAAAATACAGATTAATGGAAGATTTAAGCACTTCTTATTCACACAATGATTGGTTCAGAATGTCTTTCTGCTCTTCTACCTCAGTGTTAATAGAGACCACCGAAGACTATTTTCTTCATAATTAGATATCCCACAGATGCAATAAATGATGCAAAAAGAGCACAGTGTTTGTGCTGTCATTTATGGCCAAATAATTAGTCAATATTACGTTCAGATGCTGCCTCCAGTATACCAGCCATTCTAGTCCTGGAAGCTTCCATACCTACATTGAATGCCAGGTTCTAGCACAGCAATTTGTTTGAACCAGACTACTTGCTTTCAGGAGAGAATGGGTCAACTGTTCTATACCAGATATGTTTTCACAATGCAAATAAGGAATAGTGGAGCATTAAGTAGAGTCCCTTTTCCAAAAAATATCATATGCAACTGCCTCTTGATTCTCAGAATTCAGGACTTGGTGGCCAAAGAAGGCAATGGACAGATTCTTAATGTTAACACAATTCTGTTTTTTTAATTATGCCAGGATGTAATCCTTCTATTGTAGTTGTAAGGGAAACGGGGAGGTGGATTTGTGCTTTTCATAGAGAAAATGGCTGGATTTTAAAATTTCAATAAATATTGAAATTCAATAAAGTGATGGAAATGCTGACAACTCTGCCAACACATCTAGATGTCAACTTTTCATAGATTTTTAACATGATTGCGAAGGAACTCATGTGAAACTTTTAAGATACTAAGATAATGTATTCCTTCTATATTTATTAAGTGAAAGAGGCAATGATAGGTCCTGTGAGGATAGTATATGTGAAAACAAATCATTTTTCTTTCCAAGTTTTCAATATCTAGTTTTGGTATAATAACTATCATCCAAGGTAGACTTCAATAAATGCCATAAAAGAGGCAGAGTCAATTTAGGCTGGGTGGTACCTGATCTGAGACTGAAAAATTGCCAGAATTTTAATAGGTTGAAAGAACAACTCAGGAAAAGCTGAGCTGTATAAACAAATAGGTGGAGAAAAGTCAACTTATGTGTAATATGTAGACAGAACCAAAATTGACCCAACAGATTAGAAAAACTTGTAACTGCCAAGAAGTGTCAATGGCAGTCAAGGCTAAAAAGGCAATGGAAGAAAATTATCAAAGGCTTAGTTTGGCAAGAGGGACAGCACTGATCACAGAAATGATCAAAATAAAAAGCCTGTGGCTGTGAGATATGACAGTCAGAATCGCTCAACTTCATTTTCTTCCCTCCACGTCTAACTGTCCAGTTTGAAGGCAAAGAAGACTGCATCCAAAAATAAGTATAATCTTCAAATATGCCTGTGGTCAGAGCTTTAGCCCAACCACATGTGTTAAATCCAATAGCAAAATTATAAAGGGGAAGAGGAACTAACGTGTGTGCCAACATGGAGGTGAGTTTAGTTCAACATGAGATTCCTGTCTCAAAAATGCCCTCATTTGGAGTTGGTTCAAACCTCAACTACTGGCCTGAAGTAGCTTTGGGTAAGAGTGAACACAGATATAAAACTAAAATAGTGGGAGGACTGTGGGCTTTCGTGTCGAAAACCTAAATTTTCATCCTATTTTTTAAAAATTAATTAATTTGAAAGTGATACAGAGAGAAAGACAGAGACAACTGGAAACCATTATGGTTAGTGAAATAAGCCAGTTCCCAAAAGATAAATATCATATGTTTTCCCTGATTTGTGGTAACTAATATACAGAGTACAAAAAATGTAATGTATATGAGTGAAATTGCCATTTTGAGATCTGGTTATTGTTTATAGCCCTTGTCTATACTCTTGACGAACAGTGGTTTTTCTACTTACTAAGCATTGAATTCTTTATTTAATGGAGGGTTAAGCTTCAGATTATAAAATAAACTGAAAATATATCATTGTAAAAATTAAAAGAAAAGAAGTAAGAGGGAGAATGGTGGGAACGTAGGTGGAAGGGAAGGCAGCATGGAAAGTATCATTATGTCCTTAAATGTGTGTCTATGAAATACATTAAATCTGTTCACCTTATATAAATAAATTTTTAAAAACAATATAGCCCCTTCTTCATCCCCCACAAAAAAAGAGAGATCTTCCACCTGATGGCTCACTCTCCCAAATGGCTACAAGGACCAGGTTGGAGCAGACCAAGGCCAGGAGCCCAGAAGTCTATTTGGACCTCCAACAGAGGTGGCAGAGGCTAAGCACTTGAGCCATCATCTGCTACCTATGCAGACATATTTTCAGGGAGCTGGAATCAAAGAAGAGCAGTTAGGACTTGAACCAGTACTCCAATATGGGATGTTGACCTTGCAAGTGGTGGCCTAACCTGCTGTGCCAAAAGCCTGACCCTCATCTTGTTTTCTTTTTTTTAATCAAATAATGTTTACCATCTTCATGACCATTCACAAAAACACCGACTCTTGCTTTTCCTATCTGAACCCAAGGAACTTTGTCTAAGTGATTTAGGATATTTCTTTTTGTTTTTTAGTATTTATTTATTTATTTGAAAAGAGTCAGAGAGAGAGGAAGAGAGGAGGGAGACAGAAGATTCATTTACTGGTTCACTCCCCAAATGTCTGCAAGGGCCAGGGCTGGGCCAGTCCGAAGCCAGAAGCCAGGAGCTTCCTCCAGGTCTCCCATGTGGGTGCAGGGGCCCAAGGACTTGATCTATCTTCCACTGTTTTCCCAGGTGCATTAGCAAGGAGCTGGGTCGGAAATGGAGCAGCCAAGACTCGAACTGGCACTCATATGGGATGTTGGTGCTCCAAGCTGAGGCTTTACCCACTAACCCATAGTACTGGCCCCAGGCCATGTCTTCAAACATTCACAATGAGACTTTAAATGCGGCATATTCACAGTAGAAAGATAATCACCATGTGCCTCAAGATGAACATGGGATTTGTAATGTCCTCATCAATGTTCTTATCCTATTGTACCTTCCTAATGTCAAAAGGTTAACTACTTCCCTTCTCAATTTTATGAAGATTATACTTTCCTGGACTCCTCTTCTACCAGTCATGTACCCCTTTAAGATTCTGCTGGACTAATGGTTGTTTTGGACTAAGATCTGGTAAATAATAATCATATAAAAATACTTGTGGAATGAATGAATGAATAAAATGCTGGTTTTTGAATACAGTCCTGGGTTATATTCATCAAAATGAAACTCTAGAAAATTTTTGAGAGACATATAAACAACAAATGTTATGAAGATCATACATCCTTTTCCTGTTATTTTTTCCTGTTGGATATTTCCTAGGAAATTTGCAGGAAAAATAGAAGGAATTATCCCAGGAGAAAAAACAGCAAAGCATTCAGCAATCTTGCACATCCTGTGCCAGACTGTATTTCCTAGCTGAAGGCTTTATTTGCACACTCATGCCTCTGAGAGAGTATGAAGCCTGAGGATCTATCTTCCAATCTTGCCTCTTACACTTAAATACCTATTAAGAAGACAGATTATATCTAGGCCGTTTGAATGTGTCCGGAAATTCTGGAATTAGAGTCCGTTAGCACTAAAGATTACTTGTTTGGAAGCGATCGCAGAGACTGCACCTGCGAAGTCTCACAAACCTTCCAGATCCTTAATACCTGAAAAGTTACACAGTTCCCAGAGAAGCCATATAACGCAGGGCTGCTCAAAACTTGGTTATGGTGTTTGCTATAAACACCTCCCAACACCCACTCTGCACATCATATGGCTGGTGTAAAAATGATTTCCTATTGTACATTGTTCATGTCACAGGCATAAAATTATAGGAGCTTCAATCTTCGGAGTAGAAAAAAAAAAACTAGGAAATAGAAAAAAAAAAAACCCTCAACTAATTTAACACATCATCTTTAAGAATAAATGAGGTTACAAATCTACATTTGGAAGAACAGAATCTAGTCCATATGTACCAGATACCATTTTTTTTCCCCCAAACTCAAACTCCGGATTCCAAAATGTATACTCTCTCTATATACTGAGGTAACAGCTTGTCAGAGAAATGTGGCATGCAACAGCAGGACTGACATAGCAGATGGGTAGTATTTTTATACTGGCTTTTAAGTGATAATGTGAGTTTACATAGGGTCATCCTAAATATTGTTTGAAGTGCACGGAATGAGCGGAGTCACCGTCTAACCTCGGGGAGGCTGTTTTGCTTTCAGTTCTTGTCTAAATGTGCTGCCATCAAGGCTTCATCCAGACAAGCCTGTCTTTGCAAGAGGAGCTGCACACATTTCTCAGAACTCTTTCTTCAGATCCTTGCACACGTTTTTCATTGCCTTTAAAATAATAGGTGAGAAACAAAGCCTTAAACATTTCTCTATTGAACAAAGTGAACTTACTCTTTGTCAATGGTCACAAATGTTATGTGTCCTAAAAGAAAAAAAAAAAAAAACATACTAAAAGAGAAAACATTGGATGGTGACATTGGGAGGCCTAAATTATAAGTTCAGTTCTTCTTTTTTTTTTTTTTTTTTTTTTGACAGGCAGAGTTAGACAGTGAGAGAGAGACAGAGAAAGGTCTTCCTTCTGTTGGTTCACCCCCCAAATGGCTGCTGCGGCCGGCACACTGTGCCGATCCAAAGCCAGGAGCCAGGTGCTTCCTCCTGGTCTCCCATGCGGGTGCAGGGCCCAAGCACTTGGGTAATCCTCCACTGCCTTCCTGGGCCACAGCAGAGAGCTGGACTAGAAGAGGAGCAACTGGACATAACCGGTGCCCCAACCAGGACTAGAACCCGGGTTGCCGGCGCCGCAGGCGGAGGATTAGCCTAGTGAGCCGTGGCGCCAGCCAGTTCAGCTCTTCTGTGAATTCGTGTCATAGTATCTCTGAGCCTCACTTTTCACATCTGGAAGATGTTCTTTCTGGTAACTAACAGTTATTGGGGTGGCAGGTGTTCAAAGAGATCCCATTTAAACAGATTTTTAGGGTTCATGTGCATCCCCTCTTATGTCTTAGCCTGTTTCAACTGCTGATAAACTAGACCAGTCTTTTTTTTTAAAAGACTTATTTATTAAAAAGGCAGAGCTAGAGATAGAGGGAGCGACACAGAAAGAGAGATCTTCTATCCACTAGTTCACTCCCCAATGGTAGCAAGCGGCAGCTGGGCCAATCTGAAGCCAGAAGCTAAGAGCTTCTTCTGGCCTCCCACGTGGGTTCAGGGGCCTAAGCACATGGGTCATTTTCTGCTGCTTTCCCAGGCACATTAGCAGACAGCTGGATCAGAAGTGGAGCAGCCGGTCAAACAGTAGTTCATATGGGATGCTGGTGCCGCAGGTGGCAGCTTTACTCACTATGTAGTAGCACCCGCCTCTGGACAAGTCTTGGTAATCTCTTAACTCCAACTTCAAAAGATTCCATGGATTGTTTTAGATGAACCTCGTATACTCAGTGCCCACTTTTCTTTTTGTTCATTAACAAATAGGAATGTACATCAATCTTAAGAACATCTTAAGGAACCTGCTGAAAACTTTTATCAATGCCCTTTCTTTGCAGGTATAGCTCAGGGATATAAAATGCAACCTCAGGGGATTCCTCCAGGACAAGGATCCTCCAACGGCGGTTGTGTAGGTTAGGAGACAGCAGGCTGGACATTTTTGGAATTCAGATGGTAGTAAGGAAAATTTCCTTTGAAAGGTTCCTCTTCCCTCTCTCAATATAACAATCAGAGTGCAAGCACCCAGAAGGCAATAATATTTATTATCGTGTTTACTACTGAATCCTAGAACCTGGAAGAGTGGCTAGCACAAAGGAGATACTCAAGAAACATTTGTTGAATGAATACATGACTACTGAATAATGACAAATAGACAGCAGTCCCAGTCAAGCATCTCTTTCTCTTATCTTTATGAGCTATGCTCTATTTCCCAAATAGAGACACACTGTATTCAGAAGGGAGCATCTTACCTGAGTTTCCCCAGAAAGACACGGCCTGAAGCAGAACCTTACCGTAGACCTACCATTCCTTACTCTTTCTACCAAGCCAAAGTGCTTAGATGAGCCTCACCAGTCTAGAGGAACGGGTCAACTCACTTGACCAAGGACAAGGAGATCTGGTCCTACAGGACCCAAGGTCTTGACGATGGTCTGATAATATGATACCCCAGCCAGTCATGGATCAAATGGATCAAGTCATAGTTAGGAAGTAGAAAAGTAAGAACTTTTCCTCAGATCTCTTGACCACAGATATAAACATGCAGTGCTGCTTGATAAACTCTAAATTACTACATAAATACTAGTAGTTATGAACAGAATAATTCTTAATGCTCAGGCTTTTTAGAAATATTTATAAATTTGCTTAAAAGGTAGAGTTAGAGAGAGAGAGAGACAGAGAGATACACACACACACACACAAAGAAAGAGAGAGAACCTTTCATCTGCTGGTTCACCACCCAGAGGGCTGTAACAGCTGGAACTGAGCTGATCAGAAGCCAGGAACTTGTTCCTGGTCTCCCAGGCGGGTGAAGGGGCTTGGGCACTTTGGCCATCTGCCACTGCTTTCCCAGTCACATTAGCAGGGAACTGGATTGGAAGAGCCAGGATGTGAACCAGTGTCCAAGTGAGATGCTGGCATTGCAGGCAGCAGCTTTACCCACTACACCACAGCGCCAGCCCCAAAACTCATGCTGCTCAAGTCAGGGCAGTTATTCATCTACTTATGAAGTAATTGGCCAGTACTTAATATAGTATCTGGCAAAGTTAGCATTCTGAGACCGAACAAATATGAATGGTAGCATCTTAGGGAAATCCAAATGACTGCATTTCTGTTAAAACATTAATTGTAGAATTATATGAAGTGTGATCCTGCCAAATAAGGTGAGGTTGAGATAAAATTATGCACTAAATGAAGTTTCCCTAAAATGCAAAATTTATAATTCACCATTTCTTCAACAAAACTGATCCAAGTTACAAAAGGAATAGCTAAGTTGGCCTCAGGACTTACATTTTTAAAATTGTATTCAGGAAGAAAAGAATATGCTAGCTATGCTTAAAGAGTAAATTATAAACTTCTAATAACTACTCAGGGAATAATCATAGAAACTACGATAAAACAAAGTGGTTTACCATAACCTTTCTTTCTTTTTTCCTAAAATTCCATCCTTGCCTGGAAATTCTACATTTTCAGAAAATTAACACTATTTTGGGCACTATGTAGCACTGATGCCTATAGCCCATTTGGCAGAGAAAAGGGACATGAACTACATTTATAACAATATTCACCTGTATTCAATTCCATTAAAATGACACAGAGGTCAAACAGGGTGCATGGTAGCAAAATCCAAATTTAAGAGAGGAAAAGGAAAGATTAAAAATAGCAGAAAGCTTTAGGCAATCCTTAATCCCGATCCATCTACCTCAGTGCACCACAACTCCAGACAGTGGCTCCCAAAAGACTTGAGGACTAAGGGGATGCATCCTCCAGGAGGCTTAACACCCTGGGTGCACATGCAAGAGGAGGAATGTCTGTGGCATCAATAGGTTGGAGACCAGCCATCTCCTGCCCGGCCTTGCACAGGGCACTTTCACACACTGAAGAATTCTATTGCCCTAAAGGCGAACATCAATAGCTGAGAAACAACAGACTATTTCTGGTGCTTATAATATTTCTATTCCTATCATGTGACACATCAATCCTTGAGCGCCAAGAACACTAATGCAGAACACAATGCAGAAGATACTGACTGTCTCAAAATGATTAGATACTTCTATTATTTCACATAACTGTAGGGTCCAGCCAGTGTCTCAGTGATACTATTCCCCTTCTCTTTTTCACTCCCCTGTCCCCCGGATCCCTGTCCTCAAATGGCTAAGGACCATGCTCAGCAGAACAAAAAAGGTAAGTATAATGTTCAGAAATCATTTTTGTCAGGTTATCAAGTAAATGAAAGTCTTAAGAATACATAAGACTTGAACTTCATTGTTGCTTTAACAAAAGCAGAAGTCTTAATCATCAAAGAAATAGGTCAACTTGAAACACCATGTGTGATTTGGTCTGCTCATTCATTCAAATGAGGTTATAAGATACCTTCTAGGTCTTATGCACTTAGCAGTATAACAAAATTAGTTGATAAGAGGCACATCTTCACAGAGCTTTAGCTCTTAAGAATGATGTTAAGACATGCAAATAACTGTAATATGAAGGAGAAGATTAAATCTTCCATTAAAGTTATATGATGAAGGGTAGCAGGAATTCAGAGAGGGGACAATCTGTTTAGCTCAAGAGTCTGAAAAGGCTCACAAGTGAGGCGGCACTTGAAACCGAAATATTCTTGTCCTACCCTCACTGGGGCTCTGAATAATTACGGCATGTAGCAATATGTAGCTTGGAATAAACTTAGTGTGTGTACTGGATTATACTTAATGGTATAAATTCTATTGCCAATTTCATTTCAGTGAGTCTTGAAAAAGCTATCTGAAGAGATACATGACAACAGTTGCATTTCCCTACTTATTCTAGCATTTCTTATTGTAAGAAAATGGTGCCATAGCATATGTTTTGAAAATATGCACAGTATACATCCTGTGTATACAAACCAGAGAAAACTGCTGCTCTACCTGCTGCAGTTATCAGTAGCGATGTGACCAAAACAAAATGGAGCAAAGAAGAGAATAGCAAAAACTTGCTTGAAATAGTTTAATTTATTGGATACAAGGAGATTTCAACAGCAAAAAATAAAGCCTCCTGTGGAAACATCTCATTTAACTAACAGCTTGAAACCTTTACTGTGGATTATCTTTCATATGACACTCCTCCCAGTCCTTGAATGTGTGTACTGCAATTAAAGCAATGGAAATTCTAAACGCCAGACACAACAGGCCTTTTAATCAGATCAGAGATGCCTGCATAGGAAACGATCATGTGCACTCACACACTTACAGATCACTGCATAGGTTCATGTTCATTTAGAGATGCCTTCCATTGATTTCAACCCACCTCCCACAGTTTGTCATGGGGCTCTCTCTTCCCTCATCTGTCTTCTTTTAAATTTTTTTTTTCAGGGAACTTGTACTGTCTTCTGTACTGTTTGATGACACTTTGTCAATTAGATGCATTCTGTTCAGTTCACAAGTTCATTAAATTCAGCTTAACACAATATCCTTGCAAGTTGAGTGATGTTTATTAATGTAACATGCGACATGGGTAATACAGCAGGGACTCTACACATTTCTTAGCATTGCTCAGACACCTAGAATAATCAGCTGCATCTGTAATTCATCAGGGGATTTATAATATTATTTACATATTTAAACATGTCTTGAAAGTTACATGTCTTTGAGAAATTCAGGGATGTGTGCGCTGCACACAGACAAATCAGATATAGGTGATACTTTGAGTCATCCACTCTCCAATACTTTTTTTGTTTCTGCATTGTGCAGGTCTAGCTAAAGAAGGTAGCAGGGGAAAGCTTATAAGAAGATCTTTATGTGATTAAGTCTAGGGTATTTAATAAGATGTGGGATTATTAACAGCTATTATACTATGAGGGTTCTTCAAAATATAGAAAATGCACACTCTGAAAATACATTTATGTATTTCAAAATTTCTTTGTATCAGAATAAAATTATCTTTTCATTTTAGTTTTCAATAAACTTTTTGAAGTCCCCTTATCTTAATCTTTTATTTAAAAATTTTATATAAGGTATACAAATTTTGTGTATTTCATGTATACAGATTTAGGAGCATAGTGATACTTAACACCCTACCCTCCCTCTTACCCATGCTCCCACCCTTCCTCCTCTTTACTCTTTTATCCCTCTCAATTTTTACAGTGATCTACTTTGTTTATTTTATATTCATAAAATTAACACTGCCCAAATCGATGAGTTCAACAAATAGTATGAAGAAAAAGCACTGTTCCTCAACAGAAGAGAGATGGGCTGTAAACAATCACCAAAGCTCAAAATGTCAATTTCACTCCTATATGTTACATTTTTTTGTACTCTTTTAGTTACCACAGATCAGGGAAAACATGGAATTTGTCTTTTGGGGACTGGCTTATTTCCCTAAGCATAATTCTTTCCATTCTTTTAAATGACATTTTCACAGTAGTTTCCTCTGTTAGCTGGGTTTTCCTCAAAAATAAAAGCAAACATAAATGAAATATTAATTTTTCATTCACACAGCATCACCAGCAGGATTTCTAAGTGCAGGAAATGAGAGGACAGAAACCCCAAAAGGCATGGTACTTATGATCCTCTGGCTCCCTCAATTCTTAACGACTGTTTGTGGCATTTAAGCCCATAAAATATAGAAGGGTCAATGATGCCATATCACATCAGGACCAATAAAACTAACAAGAAACATTACAGAAGTTCTTACTACCTGCTGAGGCATTCTTAGATTCTATGAGACTGGGGTCAGCACTCTGGCACAGTGGATTAAAGCCCCAGCCTGCAGTGCCGGCATCCCATATGGGCGCCGGTTGAAGTCCCAGCTGCTCCTCTTCAGATCCAGCTCTCCGCTGTGGCCTTGGAAGGCAGTAGAAGATGGTCCGTCCTTGGGCCCCTGCATTCACGTGGGAGACCCAGAGGAGGCTCCTGGCTCCTGGCTCCTGGCTTCTGATCAGCTCAGCTCTGGCCGTTGCGGTCATTTGGGGAGTGAACCAGTGGAATGGAAGACCTCTCTCTGGCTCTACCCCTCTCTGTAACTCTGTCTTTCAAAAAAATAAAAAATAATTCTTTAAAAAAAAGATTCTATGAGACTAATCCTCTCTTCCTAGGAGGATTACAGTTTTGGAAGAAATAATACGTATCACATGTACAAAAAGGGAAGAAATTATTTAAATATTTTTATGTTTTACACAAGGACACTATCGAGCTAAAACTTCTCTCTTCTTGACTTTTCTCTCTCTGACAGGTATAATGTAAGCACATGTGTGCAAGTCTTAAGGGTCAGCCTTATTCTGCCTTATTCCACCACTTGGAATGTCTTGCCTCCCCTATGAGCACCAGTTTGAGCTCTGGCTGCTCTACTTCCGATTCAGCTTCCTGCTAATGTGCAGGGAAGACAGCAGATGATGGCCCAAGAACTTGGGACCTGGCCCCCCATGTGGGAGACCAGCATGGAGTTCCTGGATCCTATCTTTGGCCTGGCCCAGCTCTGGCTGCTGCAGCCACTTGGAGTGTAAACCTGTGATGGTAGATCTCTGTCTGTCACTCTGCCTTTACAATAAATAATGAAAATTTTTACTTGGCCGGCACCGTGGCTCACTTGGCTAATCCTCCACCTGCAGCGCCAGCACCCCGGGTTCTAGTTCCAGTTGGGGCGGCGGATTCTGTCCAGGTTGCTCTTCTTCCAGTCCAGCTCTCTGCTGTGGCCCAGGAAGGCAGTGGAGGATGGCCCAAGTGCTTGGGCCCTGCACCCCCATGGGAGACCAGGAGGAGGCACCTGGCTCCTGGCTTCGGATCGGCCGCAGCGCGCCAGCCGTAGTGGCCATTTGGAGGGTGAACCAATGGAAAAGGAAGACCTTTCTCTCTGTCTCTCTCTCACTAACTCTGCCTGTCAAAAAAATTTTTTACCTAAGCATTACAAAAAAGGATTAAATAGTTGCTAAACATCAGAATACCCTTTTATTTTATTGCCCCATGACTGCTATCTACTATATGAAAGACAGAAAAAAGGAGTTTTCTAAGAAAAATCATCTCCTCTCAAGTTAGTCTTTTAAAGCCATTTCAATAATGCTACACATGGAGGAAAGTACATTTGAGCAAACATATAATTGGTTAAAACTCAGAAGGCAGAGGATAATTTGGCCCAAGTGCTTGGGCCTTGCCATCCATGTGGGAGATCTATATGGAGTTCTTGGCTCCTGGATTTGGCCTGGCTCATCCCTGGTTGTTGCAGTCATTTGGGGAGTAAACAAGTGGATGGAAGACCTCTCTCTCTCCCTCTCTCTCTCTTATTTACTCACTCTCTGATGTTCTGCTTTTCAAGTTAATAAATCATTTTTTAAAATAATACCTTACCTATTAGAATCGTCAAAATCCCAGAGATAGCACTGACAATGACAACCAAATACTATCCAGAATGCTAAACAGGAACTCTAATTCTCTCAGAAAGGCTACTAATATGTGATTTCAATCATAGGACATTTTGGAGAAAGTGAAACTATGAAGATAGCAGAAGGTGCAGTGGTTTCCAGGGTTTAGAGGGTATAAAATTAATAGAGCACAGAGAATTTTTAAGGCAGTGGAAGTTTTCTGTATGATAGTGTAATGGCACATAAATATCATCACACATTTGTCAAAACCTACAGAATGTATAAATCAAACCTAGAGTGAACTCTGTGTAAGTCTCAGACTTTGGTACATGAGGATGTGTTAATGTAGGTTAATCAATTGTTACACACATGCCACTCTGATAAGAGATACTGGTGCAGAGGGAGCCTGGGCGTTTATGGGGATATGTGAGGAATTCACTTGTACTTTCTACTCTTTTATTGTGAAGCTAAAACTCTTGTTAAAGTCTATCTAAGCATAAACACACATCTTTAGTCACCTATTTCATGGTGGGAATGATAAGAAATTCTGTGATACTTGGCACTGGTGCTTGAAATAGTTGAAAGAAGGATTTTTAAGACAGAAATTACAGATTTGATTCTTGGTTCTGATCTTTACTAGTTGTTTTACAACCCCTCTACCAGTCAACTTCTACATCTATAAAATGGGATGAAATACCTGTGTGAAAGAAGTTGTGTGAGCATGAGACTGATACAGTAGGTGCCTCAATGCTCTAAACTCTCCAAAGCATCTACCTATTATTGAATGGCTCTGTTTCTGATTGGGTGAAAGAAGTTTCCTTAAATAATTGGCTCCAAAGATCTTCAGTTTTATGTTTGCATGGGTAAAAATATAATTAATATTAAGCATTCATTGAGGAGAAATAAAACTGGGGCAAGAGGTGAGAGTCCTCTTGTGACTGGTGGCTGTAGAACCATTTTTACACATCTTGTGGACAGAGATAGAAACAATAATAATGTAATGTAAACAAAGAAAAATAAAAAATGCAGACAAGTGCACAAAACTGAGTTGAGCCCCATGCCATGCCATCCACTTCATTTATTCTCCCATCCCTATGTTTTGGATGACTTAACTCAGGTTGTCCAGGATAAGTTCATGTCTGTTATATGTAAAGTGAAAATCATTTATGTAAGAAAGGGAGAGTGATGAGGAAATGGATTGAGAATAATAAAGATTAAAAGTAGAGGCTAAAGTAATTGCAGAATCTCCTTCAGTTCTCAGCCTGTGGAGTGTGTGTGTATAGGAGCAAATCCACAAGAAAAACCAATACTATACAGTGAAAGCTGAATAAACTAATGAAATATTTCTCTGAGCAATGGGTTCCATGTAAGAAATCTGGTAAGAAGACCCTCTGTCAAGACATAAGACAGAGCAAGGATGTGGAGTCATCTGTGAGGAAGACGACTCTGGCAGCACTTGTGTGATCTGGTGGAGCCTCAGGCTATCAACCCACCTACTTGCCTGCCAGACTGTTACTTTATAGAAATCTAACTTTGAGAACAACTGAGGAAATATTTGTTGAATAAAAGAACAGCAAAATACTCTATTAAAGATCATTTAATATACTATTGCTCCTTTGTTTGTCAACTTATAATCTACACACAGATAACCAAAGCTTACTCAGTGGTTACACAGAAATGATTCCAGAACTCCAGGGCAAAGACTACTACTATTCCTATTTTGTATATCGAAAACTGAGGTTCTGGAAAGAGACACTGATATGTGAAGACTGCCTTGCTAGAAAGTGGCTGAGTCTAGGTCTTCTGACTTTGATAATAACAATTTAGGAACTAAATCAAACTCCAGTCACCTAGATTTAATGATCATTAAGTCCCAGGGTAAAAGAGAAATGAATCATACCTAACCAATGTAATGCTGAAGAAAAAATTATCCCTAATATCTAACAGATTTCATACATAAGGAATCAACCAACATACACTACTGATTGTTAACACCTATTAGACATCTAGATTGTATTTGGAAACATGAAGCTGAGATGCAGGGTAGGCTGCCAGCTCTGTGGTCACTAAGAGCACCTTGTATTTCCCTTGAAAGGACATTAAAAATCTCTAAGTCACTACATCATTATTTCACTAAATCCACTCTTGCCACTTTCAAACTAAGTGTTTTGTGGAAATGGGCCCCTAGAGGATCGTTATATAAGGGTTTTGGCTCAAAGGCAAACACAGTCAACCTAAAACATCAGGTCACCAGGTCAGCAACAAGGCTGGCAGAAAGGAACAGATTGTTGGGCTTTTTGTAGCACTAGGGGAACTTGAAGAAATCACTAGTGAAAGTCTGTTTCCTAACTTCACAATGAGAGGGGCGAATGCTCCCGGTATAGGATGCTCCAGAAATTCAAAACCATGTATGGATGGTATATCAATGTCCTTCGGATTATTAAATTACATATGATGTCTAATACTACTGAATCCAAAGACAGAAAACATTTTTTTTCGAAATAAGGAGCTGTGAATATGCCAGAGGTAGCAACTCAGTGTCTTTTTGTCAAGTTTGAGAGTTGGTTAACACTGATTAGCTCCATGAGCTTGTTAAACTAGTGGAAGATAACTCAATAAATATGGAAAATAACTTGAGAAACTTGGAACATGTATTCATATGTGTAAATGATCATCAGTTACCCATTCATCACAATTGTCACTGTGTTAATACACAAATATATCAGATAACCTCAGAGCATACCAGGAGTTCAAGGTTAAGTAATATATTAACGTTTACACACATCTAAATTGAACCATTGTATGTAAGTCATTTTAAGTGCTACTTTTCCTCTTCTAGAACTTACTTTCAGAGTACTACAAGAGAAAGTCAATATGGGCAGGCAGAAGAAGAAATTATTTCCTTCTGGGGGAACCTGTGAGGTTGTGTTAAACATTGTGTTTTTGAGTTTGACAATTTTTTTTTAAAAAAGTCCTTTTCTGGGCGTAGCGGGTTAAACCTGCAGTGCAAGCATCCCATATGGGTGCCAATCCAGCTCCCTGTTGATGAGTGTGAGAAAGAAATTCAAAATGGCCCAATTATTGGGCCCTGGTACCCACGAGGGAGATCCAGATGAAACTCCCGACTCCTGGCTTCAACTTGACCCAGACTTGGCTGTTGTGACCATTTGGGGAGTGAACTAGCGGATGGAAGACTTTTCTTTCTCTCTCTCTACATCTACCTCTGCCTCTCCCTCTCTGTAACTCTTTCAAATAAATAAATATTTTAAAAATAAGTCCTTTTCTACAGAGGACAAATCTTTTTAAAAGCAGCAAGATGAATATAATAGGTTAGTGTGTGTAGGAACACTTTTTTTATTATCCAAAATGAGGGGATTGTGAAGGCATACTAGAAGGCCTGGAAATGTTAAGAAAAAAGTCCATGAATTGCACCCAGGTCCTGCAGCACATACCTGACCCACAGCTATAGGAAGCTGTTCAAAGACAAATTATTGAGTAACAAAGTGACAGCACCAGAATGAACAACAGTACATGAAATATAAGGAAATGAATGGTAAAGCTAAATTTAAACCAGACTACAATGACTTTTAATACTGAGGAAGGCCAAACAATATAAGGGCACAGCTTTTGAAATTACAGTTGTACTGACAGTCACACAATTCTTCACATTTTCATATTGTTTCTTACCCAGATCAAAGTAAAAATGTAATAAATGTCTGTGCTCTTTGCTTTTGGATATACACACCTTTACAGCTCTTGGGAATGTCTACATCATTACAGTATTAAGGAGAAATGTGTGCATTGGAGGGGAAAAAGGATAACATAATGGAGTTCAAATATAATATCCTCACACAAAAACAGAAAACCCCCAAACAATTCAGCAATTAATAGACTACGGGAAGACTTGCAAAATATTCCATGGAAGTAGGCCAGTGTGGACTCTCCTTGGAAAGCTCTGTGAGAAAGCAGGGGTCAAGTATTATCTTCAAAGGAGGAAACACAATCTTCTTTCCAAGAGCCATTGAATGTGTGGGTAGCTAGAAGCAGTATCATGTAGTAGAATGAGTAAATGATATTGGAAAGCTTGGGATTGAATTCTCAGCTCAGAATTTACAGGTTCTGTGATCCTGAGCAGGTCTCTTCTCTCATCTTGCTTCTGCTTTGGTTCCACAAAGCTGTCGTGAACCTCCCAGTAGCATTCTTCACATAAATATACAAGTGATTTCCTCAAAGGGAAGCTTTCAGAGAACTTGCCTTCCAAATGGAGAAAATGAGTGGGCTCTGAATTTGATCTAGCCAATGAGAGAGTCACATTAAGAGCAACGTCTCCTGAACACCTCCAGATTCACTCAGCAGAAAGGGCTCACTCCTCAGTACTGGAAGGGAGACACTTCTGAATGTCATTTGCTATAATTTGGCAAAAAAAGCAGCTTAGACAAAAGGTCTTGGCAGGTGAGCTAAAAGGGTGCTGCTGATTTTTTCCAACATTTTGTTTTTAAATGTAATTGTTTGTTTGCTTTTCTTGAGCCTACACAATCTGTTCTTTGATTTGAGATCTCAAACAGTTTACTATTCCTTCACGGCTCTGAAGATCAGCTTTAAGAAATGAAACCAACTTGCTGCACAGACTGTGAGCGTAAAGGCAGCCAATATTTGCAGGCACAGCAAGTAGAAGGAGATATTCAGGGTTGACTGCAGGATCCTCATTTTGAGGCCTGGCAGTATCTGGGTCCTCTTGGGCATAAGTTGTCTTCTTAAATATGAAAATGTTTACTAAATGTGAGGTTTTCAATGCTTGCTATTTGCAAGAAGCAGCATCAAACATAGGGCAGTCTTTTCAATAAATGGTATTTGAAATATTGGATCTCTGCATGAAGACGTGTGAATCAAGTTCCCACCTTACACCATATACAAAAATCAACCCACAATGGACCAGGGATATAAATCTAAGACCTGAAGCCATCAAATTATCAGAGTAAAACATAAAGGAAAAACTGCAAGACATTAGCCTAGGCAAAGACTTCTTGGATAAGACTCCAGAAGCACAGGCAATAAAGGCAAAAAATACAGAAATGGGATTGCATCAAGCCAAGAAGCTTCTGCACAGGAAAGGAAACAATAAAGTAAACAGCTGACAGAATGGGAGAAAATATTTGCAAATAATAAATCTGATAAAATATTAATGATTCATATCCAGAATATGTAAGGAGCTGAAGAAATTCAACAACAAAACAATCAATCTACTTAATAAATGGGCTATGGATATGAACAGGTATTTTTAAAAGGATGAAATACAAATGGCCAATAGACACAAGGAAAGATGCTAAGGATCACTAGCCATCAGGGAAAAAAAAATAAAAACTACAATGAGATTTCACCTTACCCCAGTTCGAATGACTATCTTCCAAAAATCAAAAAATAACAAAGGCTGGCAAGGAAGTGGGGGGGAAAAGGTACCCAAATACACTGTTGGTAGGAATGTAAACTAGTATAATCAGTATGGAAGACAATATGGAGATTCCTCAGAAATTTCAAAATAGATCTATCATATGACCTGGTTATTCCACTCCTAGAAATTTACCCAAAGGAAATGAAATCAACATGTGAAAGAGTTATTTATACCCACATGTTTATAGCAGGTCAACTCACAATTGCTAAGATATGGCATCAACACAGATGTCCATCAACTATTGACTGAATGAAGAAATTGTGGTAGATACATACAATGAACTACTAATGGATGCAACTGAAGACCATTATGTGTAGTGAAATAAGCCAGTCACAAAGAGATAAATATCATATGTTTTCCCTGACTTGTTGTAACTAATATACAGAGTACAAAAAAAGTAATGTATATGAGTGAGATTGAAATTTTTAGTGAGATTTGATTATTGTTTACAGCCCTAGTGTATACTATGGAAGAACAATGTTTTTTCTACTTACTACACATAGAATTGTTTACTTAGTGGAGGGTTAAGCTTACTATAAAGTAAATTGAAAGTACATCATTACAAAAAATAACATCTGGTGAGTGAACCAGTGGATAAAAGATCTGTCTCTCCCTTTCTTTCTCTCTGTCCAAAAATAATTTTTTTATAAAAAAGAAAACTAAGAAAACAAAGAGGAGGTAGGGTGTGAATTAGTGAGTGAGAGAGTGTATGGTGGGAAGTATCATAATGCTATTAAAACTGTATATACAGGCCAGCGCCACGGCTCACTAGGCCAATCCTCCGCCTTGTGGCGCTGGCACACGGGGTTCTAGTCCCGGTCGGGGCACCAATCCTGTCCCGGTTGCCCCTCTTCCAGGCCAGCTCTCTGCTGTGGCCAGGGAGTGCAGTGGAGGATAGCCCAAGTCCTTGGGCCCTGCACCCCATGGGAGACCAGGAGAAGCACCTGGCTCCTGCCATCGGATCAGCGCAGTGCGCCGGCCCCAGCGCGCCAGCCGCGGCGGCCATTGGAGGGTGAACCAACGGCAAAGGAAGACCTTTCTCTCTGTCTCTCTCTCTCACTGTCCACTCTGTCTGCCAAACAGAAAAAAATAATTAAAAAAAAAACTGTATATACAAAATTTGGACCCTTTACATGAATAAAAATTTTAAAAATAAAAAATAAAAGCTGAAAATACTTTTAAAAATATTTATTTATTTGAAAGTCAGAGTTACAGAGAGAGAGAGGGAGCGATAGAGATCTTCCATTCACTGGTTCACTTCCCAGAAGTCTGTAATGGCCAGGGCTGAGCCAGACCACAGCCAGAAGCCAGGAGCTTCATCCAGTTCTCCTGTGTGGGAGGCAGGGGCCCAAGCACTTGGACCATCTTTTTCTGCTTTTCCCAGGCTATTATCAATGACCTGGGTTGGAAGTGGAGCAGCAGTGCCCATATGGGATGCCAACATCACAGGTGGTGGCTTTACCCCGTATGCCATAACACTGGCTCCATAGTAACTTTTGACATAAAGTTCAAAACAATGTCAGGATTATGTAATTAAAACAAATTTGTAGATGGATGGATTGTCTTAAATCCCTGGAAGATCTCTGTCCTCATACTTTGTTAAGAGTACATTCCAGTTACTAGAATTCTATAATCTCAGAGTTGCAAACAACCTCCACGGTGATCTATTCCAGCTGCATGCTCTGCTTCATCTGATGATTGAATCCTCATTGCAGCTTTGCAGCCTTTCCAGGGAAGGCAATCTTGTGGTTTTTAACTCCAACGGAATCTTCTGTCAGGGAACTATATTTTTTAAAGATTTATTTATTTAAAAGGCAGAGTTACAGAGAGGCAAAGGCAGAGGCAGAGAGAGATAGAAAGAGAGAGAGAAGTCTTCCATCCACTGGTTCACTCCCCAGATGGCCACAACAGCTAGAGTTGGGTAGATCCAAAGCCAGGAGCTAGGAGCTTCTTTTGGGTCTCCTGCATGGATGCATGGGACCAAGGACTTGGGCCATCTTCTACTGCTTTGTTAGGCCATAGCAGAGAGCTGGATCAGAAGTGGAGTAGTCAGCACTCGAACTGGCACCTATGTGGGATACTGGCACTACAGCTGGCAGCTTTACTTGCTACACCACAGGGCCAGCCCCAAGAACTATATTTTGAGTTTCCTGTAAGTGACTCAGTCTATGCTGCTTCTATGTACCTTCTACCCATGGTTATATTATAGTGATATTTATTAAGCAAGTTTCCTAATTCTGTCTGAATTTTATCTTATTCATTTTTTCACATCTACCTTATGCTTCATTTCTTTCTTGAAGCCTACCAGAATCATTCTATACTTTTCTGATGTTTATTCCTTTACTTCCTACCTGGTAGCACTTATTAACCAAACTGGGGGCTATTTTCTAGGTGCTGCAAGGAACAGAATCTTTTCTTCTGTGTACCATCTTATTTTGTAGTTAATAGAATAACATTAGACCCACATTGATACTCAGGTGACTAGAACATGCAAATGGATCAGTTAAGGCTAAATGACTTATACCATTCACGGCAAAACAAATATGAGGCTAAGAACAGATCACTGTTCACACTTGACTTTCCAAGAAGATCTCTTTCTGTATAATGTATATAACATATATATCTTCATGTGATTAACAACTTGTAACACTTTACATACACATACATTTTTCTTATCAGTTATGTGAGTCATGCAATTCCTCTGCTACAGGATGCTGACTCAACCCCAAGAAATTCCTGGTCCAAACTATTTGATTGGTCTCTTCTATCAGTACAATCACAATTGCTTCCTCTCTGCTGAGTGTAACCAAGGTGATACTGACTTCCCAATTTCTGATTCACTAAGGGTACCTCAGGCTGGAGCTATGTGGAATGTATCTGTTCAGGGATCTTTGAACTTGCAGATGTAGAATCTGCAAATTTCAACTATTTATCCAGGAAGAGAATGGCTAAGCTATTGGGAATCATGCAAAAATACAGCAGGACTGAGAAATATTGATAGACTTCATTTTGCTGAATGTATTGCCTAAGAACACAGTTATTTGGGGAAAATTGTGGAAAATTGCTCCATTTGCAATTGTCATTGATTTGTGGAGACACATGCAGTGTATGTGTACATACACACACATACACACACACAGTTGGAAAGTGTTTAATCATCTATATTTTAAAGGTTTTGTTGAGTGGGTAAATTAGTAAAATGGACCTTTTTAAAGGCATTCTATTAAACACAGATTTAATCTGCAGAACTCTCCACCCCTCTAACTTTACTCATGTATTTCTTTTACCAGGAATGCTCTTTGCTAATACTCCCTATTAGGAGTATTGACTGCCAAAGCTCAGTTGTTAGGACCTAATCAACCTCACTTTCCTTCTGCATCCCCACTTAACTCCGCAAGGACATCGTTCCTCCTCATGACACTTAATACACTCTGCTTGCTATACCTATTTGTGCATGGTGCAAAGTATTGGATTTGCGTTTGCATAAACCATAGTAGTTTTCCTACTTCCAGGCAATGATGGGGTCCTCAGGAAATCTTTCATACTTCTATTTCCTAAATACAAAAGAGGGGCTTCCTAAATACAATAAGAGAAGCAATGAAACCACTCCATTAAGACTGAGCTCACAGAAGAGAGCATGATGGCACGTTTATCTCACCCCTTTCTACCATTAAGCAATGACAAAGGTGGCAGATCACTAACTGAGATCCTGTTAACAAGCCTGAGGACATACATGACAGCAAAACACATGAAAGATTTGTTAGGTTCACATCTAAGACCCATAAGCAGATGCCTTCCAATCTACTGATCTGAGACTCTCATTTCTTATTTAGTAAATGAAGAAACAGGATAAAAATGAAAAGAAGCAAAAGCCAAGAAAAGAAATAAATTGACCTCATAAACACAGTGACTAAGGGCACCTATATGACCTTGATTGGCTTCACTGGAGCAAGTTCATTAGAAATACCTGAATACAAACCCAAAAGTACATTGTATTTAGTAAAAACATTTGTGCGGGCTTTCAATTACCTTTCACCACCAGTCTCCTACTCCAGGCTGGACCATCTCTTGTAGATGAGTGACTTCAACCCAAAATTTTCTTTGTAACTGATCCATTTGGAAGTCAGAAACTCATTCTCTTACGAAAACAGTGCTATATATGAATGTTAGGTTCACAGGCTAATCCAAGAATTTTATTAATCCCATAATTATATTAATCATACATTCTAGACACCAAATACAGACATGTTAAAACAAGTTCAAGTACAAGAGGAAAGTAATAATGACTATATCTTACTCTGCTAGGAACTACTGTAAGAGCTTTCTATGTGCTCATTGAATCCTTACAAAAGTCCAACAAAGAATGTCCTCTGATAACCCTTTGGCTAGATGATGCCAAGAGAGGTTAGCAGAGGTCCAGAGCTATTAAGAGAAATGGCAAGATCAGAATCCTGGCATCTGATTCCAGAGCCCACCCCTTAATTTCTAAGCTTTATTACTTCTTGTTAAGCAAATGTATACAGAAAGCTCCAACTCATTTTCTAAAGATCATTCTTGTTGAGACAAGTTTCATCTGGAGGATCAGCCCCTCCTCTAGCTGCAGGAAGAGAAATAGGAAAAGAGACGTGTTTCTAAACACTGTGAGAAGTATTCAAGGCCCATGATAGAGAATAAGGTGAAAAACTGAGGTTTTGCAGAGTAGACAACTTGAACATGTAGGTCTAGGGATTTAGAATGATGGAGCAGGTGGAAGAAGCATCAGGTAAGGGTAGTGAGCAGGCTGCTTGCAGACCTATGTGGTTATCACCATGAGTACTGGAACTTTAAGCCCTTTTTTTGTTATTTCAAATACCAGGAGATGTTGGTATTTAAATAGAGTTACCTCCTTCTGACCTCAACTCTGCTAGTAACAGAGGGAACACACCTGCTGGTCGAGGGTCTATCGAGTGGCATCAAAAACAAAACATGAAAAAGATGGCAGACGGTAAAGAAATCTCCAGGGAACTTTGGGAGTAAGGGAGTCCTGTCACCATGTAATGAAGGCAGCCATATGTGTATAAGGGAAAAGTACAGGAAGTCTTGATCAGTATTACCTCAACTATCAGCAATAATGTCAGGGGCAAAAAGAAAAACAAATCTTGCTAATGTCTGAAAGCAGAGGTTACTCTAGTGCAGGCAACGTCAAAGGCCCTTTTCTCCTGTATTTCAGACCCGTTACAAGTTTCAGGGAGTATTTGTAGACGTAGGCCAGGGAAGTTTGACTCAAGGGGACAGTCCTGTGGTTTTGGAGTCAGAAGTAGGATCAGGTTAGTTTTACTGTGTATAAGCATGAGGACCTTCAGGAAATAACTTAATTGCCCTGATTAAGCCTTTTTTTCTTAATAAAATGGAGATAATGATTACAACTAATCTTCACTGTAAAAACCAGCAAATAGATGAGCTGCATTTTGTAAATTGTGATGCTGTTATCAGACATATTTATTTCAAGATACAGTTGAAGCTTCCAGAAAGAAAATATTTAGTTCTGCCCTTGACCATCTATCAAGTTGCATCCTTTCAGACCAAGGGTGAATTTCAACTCCACTGTGGTGTCATTCCCAGATTTCCAAGAAGCCAAGACACTCCTGCTGTTGTTTTCTCTCTACCTCTTTAGTCTACCTCCCTTGTCACATCTATGACAGGAAGGAGCATTTGCTAATTTGCATGTCCATCTCCACTATCAGACTAAGATCTCCTAGAAGGCAGATTGTGTTGTATTTGTCTGAAATTCCTGAAGCATATAACATTCTCAGAATAAGCTGGGTGAAGAAGAGGAAGAATTATATTCCATGAATTTCCTGTCCATCACCTCTCAGCTCAGGTTTTCCCTTCTTTATTTGCTTTGTTTTTCATCTTTTACTTGTTAATTTTTCTGAAATTTATTGACTTCAGGGTTTCAGAACTACACATTGCATACATTAAAAATATGGCTCAGAAAACTAGGATTGTTTTTCTTTGTTCCCTTTCAGGTACTAATAAGTTACTATAGATGGGCAAGCATGTTCCACGAGGAGATTTATAGTTAATAATGTAGAGTTTGTGGGCTATTTGGTCTCTCTCAAAACTACTCAACTCTGCCATGTAGAGAGAAATTGCTTATAGACAAAACATAAACAAATGGAGATGCCTGGGTTTAAAAAAAATATTTACAAACACAGTAGGAGGATTTTTATTTTTTTTGGAGTAGGAGGATTTGTCCTATGGGTCATAGTTTGATGACTTTTTTTTTTTTTTTTTTTTGGACAGGCAGAGTTAGACAGTAAGAGAGAGAGAAAGTCTTCCTTTTCCATTGGTTGGTTCACCCCCCAAATGGCCACTATGGCCGGCGCGCTGCGGCCGATCCGAAGCCAGGAGCCAGGTGCTTCCTCCTGGTCTCCCATGTGGGTGCAGGGGCCCAAGCACTTGGGCCATCCTCCACTGCCTTCCTGGGTCACAGCAGAGAGCTGGACTGGAAGAGGAGCAACTGGGACAGAATCCGGCACCTGAACTGGGCCTAGAACCTGGGGTGCTAGTGCCACAGGTGGAGGATTAGCCTAGTGAGCTGCGGAGCCGGCTGATGACTTTTGTTCTTGACATAAAACACAAGTCTTCTTTTCTCCTATTTCTAATGACTGCAATTCAATCAGGTAATGTAAAACGTAAGCATCAAACACATTACTGCTCTGATGAACAAATTTTAAGTTTAAACCACTTAACCCTTATGAAAATGATGTGCATCTTAATTTTTAACCTCTCATCTTCTGATGACACTTAGTATATGTCCACTGAAGCCCAATTACAAAGACCAAAGATAACAGAAAAGATAAGTATTGGGGTCAATGTGTACAACCTGTAGAGGCGATAGGAAGGTGCAAGCATAGGTCCAATCACAAGGAGAAACACTCATGGTTAGAAATAACAGCTCATGATAACAGATGATACTTCTGCACTTTCTGCTTGCTGTGTCTCACATAGAACAAACCCACATTAGATACTATGGAATGCATAATGAGTAGATGTCATTTTAGCTCACAGGCATCATACTCAGCATGGACTGCCCGAGTTTATGAAAATAATGACATCACCTTCAACAACTCCCTATGGCATTGTTATTTAATTTTTCAACGAGTGAGTCTATAATATTTTCTCAGCTGTTTTTGTCTTCATTGTTAAATTACATATTACTGTCTAAATGGATTCTATATTAAGAATGTAGCAAAATTTCTGTCATATAGGGGGCACCAGTGTTTGTGGAAAGGATGGATGGATGCAAAGTACTAGAAAGCCTGTTTTATCAAGTGAGGAATCTATGCTAATCTGAAACATTAGATGGGAACTCTTGATAGATGTTAGGTATAACTATTACAAAGTGATAAAGAAACAAAGCAAGGTAGAGTTCTAATTAATAAATGTTTCCTATGGCTGAGGCAAATTCCCTCAGGAAGAATTCATCAAAACCTTCAATGTGTTCCCCTGATACCCTGTTTGTTATGATCCCTAATTTAGGAATGAGTTATTTACACACTGTCTCTACTGTTCAAAGAGGAATCTTAGCTGACTCGGGAATCATGGTTGATTCATCTTTCTTTGCGTCAGATTCCAGTTCATTTCTTCTATGGCTCATTGCAAGGCTTGATAAAGTGCAAACTTCCATAACTATTTGAAGATGAAGGATTTAGGATACCTGACAGAGGAATGGAAGAATTTTGCTATCACCTCTGAACTACAAAGATGGCCTTTATGTAGCTCACAATTTCATATGTGCTTCTCACTTCCCTCAGGGAGATGGGTTTCACTGTGGAGCTCTGAGTCTATGATGGTCAAGGTCAGACTCTTTGGGGAGGTTGATGTGAGTACTGTTCTTGTTGCAACTGCAGAAGCTAAAGAACCACTAAATCACAGCTCCAGGGCTGTCCTCCCAAACCTGCGGGCCACCCTGGCACACAGCCCTCACCTCTGTCTCTGAGGACGATATACTTTTTTTCTTGAGTGGTTGCAAGGTAACAATAATGGTCATGCTTCAGCTGTAAATGTACAATGTAAATGCATGATTCATTAGGATTTTAACTTTAGGATTTTGAAAAATATAAAATTAATTAGCTTCTCAGTATCATTTGTTTTTTGCATCTGAAATTTCCTTTGTTGTGTTTACTTAAAATATGGGATAACCTTGGTACAAACAGAATATTCTTGCTATTACACTGAAAACAATGACAATAGTACTTTGACAAGATAACACAGTATTAAAAAACATTTTGTAGCAAACAATTCACATGCCAGAATTAGAATCAAGGAAACACTGTTTTCCCCTCTGGAAGAATTACAGAAAAAAGGGAAGACCTTTTTAGTGAGGAGGAAAACATATTTTTTGACATGTGCGTCTTAGCTTGGTTACAAGAGCTAAGAAACCAACACAACCTAGCAACGTGCTGGCCCAAACTGGCCAACAATAAAATAGAAAGGGGAAAAAATAAACCCCCGGTGCCAGGTCCACCTCAAGTGGAAATTTTCTTGGTACTTGAGCACCAGAATCAACATGAAACTAGAGATATTTCACCCGCTCAGGAATACTGGAAACAAATATCCAAGTGAGAGTACCATTTATTTAAAATAAGGGTACTATGCAGAAAATTATTCAAGAAGTGTGAGGACTGTAGAAAGCAAAAGAAGGAATGGAGGAACGAGGGAACAGGAGGACAGAAGGCAGGGCCTTTGCGGCAACACACAAAGCTAGAATCTGGATGGGAGTGGATTTCAGGCCATGAGAAAAGCCATGGTTTCCCCTCAATGTTCCTTGATGGGTATTTGTAGTCTGCAATGGGAAAGCATAAGGCTGTCGTGAACATCAACTAGGATCTAATGTCTCATCCTAATTTAGAATTATGCAAAACTCCATGAGTTCAGTCGGATTCCTATGGGCCTAGGCTCACCATCTATACAGTAGGAATAAGGCATAGTCCTTTGAGAGTCTGTGCCGGTGTAGAAAGAATTCACTACCCTTTGTGTAGCCTCCAAAGCCTGTACTTACAGCTAGCTCAGTTTTTCCAAGTAATGTTTAGGTAGAGTTCCATCTACAGTCAACTATACCCTGTGATCAGATCAGCTGTCACTATAATGGAGAGTGTGAATTTATTAATGGAACATGAAGAAGGGTCAGTAACATTGTCATATTTATACTTGTATAGTACTCTGTTTCCTACAAAACACTTTTTTTCCATTGAGTCTAACCTTTGAATCTCACAACAGCAGAATGAAAAGATCTGATAGAATTATTCCAGATTTAAAAATCAAACCACTGAGTCTCAGTAAGACCAAATGATTTAACTAAAGTCATAGTATTGACCACAGGCCCAACATACTGGCCATACCACAAAATCCTGTGTTCCTGGTGCTGCCTAATCTTTCATCATAACACAGGGACACCTTTTAAAAAGGAAACATATGCTGGCGTGGGGGGTGGGGTGGCCAGGGTAGAGCAGAGAAAGATCAGGTCAGGACAGCAGTGACATATTAGGGAACTGACCTGCAGTGACTCTTTTCTGGAAGGAATGTGCTTGAGGTAAGTTCGGGTGCTCAGATGGTCTGTATTAAACCAGAGTGGACAGGATGGAGGTGATGCTTGTTCTGAGGTCCCCGTAATAACTGTGAATGCTCTCCCTGTCTCACACCCACACCTTTTTTATTGTTTCTCAAAAGAGTTCAAGGGGAAACCTGGGGAATGGTGGGAAAAAGATTTCTTTATCCCTGAGAGGGACATCCGTACCAGCTATGTCCTCGGGTGTAAACACACTAAATCAAACAAAACTCAAGAGAGGGCAAGAGAAAAGGAGCAAGTGAATCAGGTCTTCTCTTCTGTTTACAACTCCTCCTGGCAAATATTTTGTTATTAAAGAAAGATCCATTCATAAAACCCTATCTTCCAATGAAGCAGGCACTTTCCACCAGACACCCCAGCAGAAACCCCTTCCCAGATCAAGCCAGGTTTCCTGATAAAGCAAATGCTCAGGACACCCAAGGAGGCAACGTCCCCCACCGCGTAGACCACAAGGCACAGCAGTGGGGACTGAGAGTGCTCATGTCCACGCTCTTCTGTGAGTGAGTGGACACAGTGAGATCCAGAGTAGAAGTGAACAGCCCCAAACAGTAGCCCCGATTGTGTAAGAGCAAGAGTGAGTGGAAGAAAGCAAGTAAATATTAGTTGAAAGTTAGGGGCCAAACATTCGGCCATCGGCCACATAGTGACATGTTACCCTGCTTAATAAGTGCCAGCACTCTGCTTGGCACATATTATGTACGGTGAGGCTCAGGAAGGGGAAATGACCTAGCTCAACTCAAAGGCCCAGGTAGTGCAAATGAAGTTTGCACTGAGGTTGGGATGATTCCAAGAACTATGTTTAGTGCTTTTATAGCTTCCTGATGGTTTGCTGGGTTTAGGTATATAAGCCACAGCACAATGTGATACATTGTGAACTAAGTTTTGTTTCTGCTCAGAAACTTCTGGCCTTTTCCTATAAAATGGGGGCATCAGGTGAGATGGCTTCTAAGAAACATTTCAGACCTAGTAACGCTCTGATTCTGTGCACCATCCCCTTGTGTACCTAAACGTGACAACCAACAGCGGTTTTGAGGACTTGTCCCACACAACACCAGCTTACCGCCGATAAGTTATCCTGAACATCCTCATCTCTATGGGCGACCTCACTTTTCTGGGCCTCGGTTGTTTCACTAATAAAATGAAGACCATAAATCTCTGCATTACCTCATCCACAGATGATCAGGGAGAACCACAGGAGCTTACCTCACTTTCCGTACTAATAATTATTTTACAAATCTGATTAGTTCTCCTGCTCCTCACCAAAGGTTCACTTGTAGAGTTCTTGATCATGCACCAGCACTCAGAATTGTCTCAATATATAGAACCATACTTATGGTTCTGTTTATGGTATCACTGCTCCAGGTGACCAACTAAGATTCTGAACAATCCTGACCACTCCCTTGGGTAATGCTGAAGGAGAATGGAGGAAAATTCAACAGTATGCCACTGGTGAATTACTAAAATTATAACAGCATAATGCCATCTCAATTCTATAATAATATTTCTACCTATCAACAAACCTCTGATACGTGAAAAAAATGTTCTTTTTGTAGGGTGGGACACATCTATAATGTCAAAAAGAAAATAGGCCGGCGCCGCAGCTCACTAGGCTTGCCACCTTGCGGCGCCAGCACACCGGGTTCTAGTCCCGGTCTGGGTGCCGGATTCTGTCCCGGTTGCCCCTCTTCCAGGCCAGCTCTCTGCTGTGGCCAGGGAGTGCAGTGGAGGATGGCCCAAGTGCTTGGGCCCTGCACCTGCATGGGAGACCAGGAGAAGCACCTGGCTCCTGGCTTCGGATTAGCGCGGTGTGCTGGCCGCAGCATGCTGGCCGTGGCAGCCATTGGAGGGTGAACCAACGGCAAAGGAAGACCTTTCTCTCTCTCTCTCTCTCTCTCACTGTCCACTCTGCCTGTAAAAAAAAAAAAATAAAGAAATCTTAGACATAATATAGCTTTATTTCTTTGTTAAAGCTTAGAAAATCTGAAACCCAAGTCTTGGAAAACATGGGCTAAAGAGTAAGATATAAAGAGAGGCTTGGTATTTAATTTTTTCCTAAGGGTTAGTAACATTATTTTCCATATTTTGCTTAAATCAACATTTGCTATCAGATATAAATCATTTAAAGCACCTTTTAGGAATTCGTTTCCTTCCTTTTTCTTCTTTCAGGGACTCATATTTGGCAAACAGGGCAAGACAAACTTTATAATCCTCCCAGGGTAAAGGAAGCATGCAAAATATTTCTTCTAAATGCACCATGCCTTACAAATACTTTCCTATGAACAAGAAAAAAAAAAAAGGCATCGTTCCTCTGCAGCTACTCTGTTACAAAGGTCCACGCTGGCAAAATGGGTATTAGAGAGAAGGGATCAAAGTCCTTGGGCTTCAGCTGTTTTGTGGCACCTGTGTCCGGATGAAAAGTGACACTGCACTCCACTGGCAAGACCATACCTCAGTGACAGCATCTGATTTTCAGACTCACATTCCTTCACAGGGGCGAGTGAGCGCAGTACCATGATACAGAGGGCTCTCTATGTTAATGAAGAATTGTTTAAGAACTGAGAAGAGCCACCCAAATGAAGAAAACATTGAAGGGATTTGTCAGGATTCCCTACAAAATGCAACCCCCCCCCCCAAGCCATATAGACAAGAATGACCTTCTTTCCCCTCTTTCTCCTTGCAGACCCCTCCCTCCCTCCTTCTCTCCATTTTCTTTCCAAGTTCATTTTATTTCCAAGTTCAATAATTTAGAAGTAGGAACAGGGTTTAGAAATTTTAGGAAGGGAACTTCTAACTATTCAAAGATGTGATGACTTGCTTTGTGTGGTAAATAAGCATCACATCACTAGGAGCAATGAAACTTAATAATAAAAACCATTAACTTAGTAGATACTATTTGCTAAAACTGGGTGAAATGTTTACATCTATTTTCTATGTCCTACCACATTCCTAAGGGAAGAGTCCAATAGATTACTGCAAACAAGAAAGCTGAAATTGAGATAGACTCAGTAACTTAAGGTAAAACAGTTAATAGAAGGAAGAACCAAATTTTGAGCCTATTTTGTATGATTTTAAAGTTTATACTAACACCCTTTATCCTGTTACCTTATTTCTCTTTCTCCTTTCTCCAAAACCAGCCACAGGTACCCTCTAAGGACTACTTTCAATAAATATAAGTTTTGGAAGAACTAGTTGTCCTTTTATGAGTTAAGGAATCTATATAATAGTTGGCAATTTCCTCTCCATATAGATTCTTTCTTCTTTTGTTCCTTTCAGTAACAAAACAGGTTTTAACTTGGTTTCTCCATTCTATGAGGCCAGCATTACCTTATACTAAAACTAGAAAAGAACACAACAAAAAGGAAAGCCAGAGGCTAATGTCCTTGATGAATATAGATACAAAAATTTTCAACAAATAGCAAATTGAATCCAATAGCACGTTAAAAAGATCATTTACCATGATCATGTGGAATTCATCTCAGAGATGCAAGAATGGTTCAACATATTTAAAATTAACAAATATAACATACCCCAGTGAATGAAGGACAAAAAATCATATGATCATCTCAATAGATGCAGAAAAGACATTTGACAAAGTTCAATACTGCTTCATGAGAAACACTGTGACCAAATCAGATATAGGAACATCTCTCAACGTAACAGTCCATATTTAACCAGCCAACAGCTAATATACTGAATGGCGAAAAGCTGAAAACTTTCTCTAAGATCTGGAACAAAACAAGGATACCCACTTTTCATTCCTTAGCTATAGTTATTAGGCAATAGAAAGAAATAAAAGGCATCCAAATGATAAAGGAAAAAGTCAGTCACTGTTTACAGATAATATATATTCTATATATAAATAAAAACCCTTAAGACTCTACAAAAAAGCTGTTAGAATAAATTCAGCAAAGTCATATCATACAAAGCCAATGCACAAAAATCAGCAGTGTTGTTATATATCAATAGTGAATCACATGAAAAAGAAATCAAGAATGTAACTCTATTTCCAATAGCTACAAAAAATAAAATACCTGGGAATAAATTTAGCCAAAGCGCTGAAAGTTCTCTAAAATGAAAACTATAAATCACTGATAAAAGAAATTGAAGAGAATGCAAAGAAATGGGCTGAAATTCCATATTCATGGATTTGAAAAACCAAATTTGTTAAAATTTACATAATACCCTAAGAAATTTGCAGATTCAATGAAATTCCTATCAAAATTTCGATGACATTTTCCACAGAATTAGTGCAAAAAAGGACCAAAATTTCTATGGAACCACAAAAGATCTCAAATAACTAAAATGATCTTGAGCAAAAAGAATAAAGCAGGAAGCATTAAACTTCCTGATATTAAAATATATTACAAAGCTACTATAATTAAAATGGCATGATATTGGAATAAAAGTATGGGACACAGTAGAAACCCTAAAAGTAAACCGTAACACCTACAATTAACTGATCTTTGAGAAAGATGCCAAGAACATGAATTAGAAAAAGGATAGTCTTATTAATAAAAGATACTCAGAAAACTGTATATCCACATGTATAAGAATGAAACCAGACCCCTGTCTCTCACCATATATGAAGACTAACTAAAAATGGATTAATGATCTAAACGTGAGACCAGAAACTTTGAAATTAGTAGAAAGAAAATATAAGAAAACCACACCAGGACATAGGAATATGCAAGCATTTTTCTGGATCAGACCCCATAAGCACAAGAAATACAAGCAAAAATAGAAAGATGGGATTTCAAACTAAAATATTTTTTCAAGCAAGAAACAATCACAAGAGTCAAGCGACAACTCACAGAATGGTGGAAAAATCTATAATTTATACATCTGACAAGGGGTTAATATTCAGAATATATAAGGAACTCAAACAAATCAGCAGCAAAACAGAACAAAACCTCCAAATAATCCAATTAGAAAATGGGGTGCGGGTAGAGATGGAGGGATATCGAGGCATAGTGTAGTAAGTTTGCTGCTTGGGACACCCACATCCCATGTCTGCTGGTGTGAGTGGTGGCTACTCTACTTCTGATCCAGCTTCATGTTAATTTGCATTCAAAGCAGCAGCAAATGATGACTCAAGTACTCAAGTACCTGCTGCCCACACAGGCCATCTGGATGGAGTTCCAGGCTCCCGTCTTTGGAGTGGCTCAGCCCTAGCTGTTGCAGCACTTTGGGGAACAAGTCAGTGGATGGAAGATCTCTTTCTCTCTGTTTCTTTCTCTGTCTCTATTGCTCTTTTTCAAATAAATACACATAAACCTTTTTTTAAAAAAAAATGTGCTGTAGATGGAGACAAATTTCTCAAAGACAGACAGAAATGGCCAACAGGTACATGAAAAAAGAATGTTCACCATCACTAATCATCATCAGAATGCAAATCAAAACCACAATGAGAAATGACCTCACTCCAATAAGAATGACTATCATAAAAAAACAAAAAAGAATAAGTGTTGGCCAGGCTATGGGATAAAAGGAACCCTTGTACACTAGTGGGAATGTACAATTGGCACAGCCACTGTAGAAAACACTACAGAGGTTCCTCAGAAAGCTAAAAACAGAACTTCCATAAGATCCGGCAATCCCACTCCTGGGTATATATCCAAGGGCAATGAAATCCATCTGTCAAAGAGACATTTGCACTCTCATGTTTTTGCAGCACTATTCACAAAAGTCAAGAAATGGAGACAACCTAAGTGTCCATCCACCTGTGAATGAATAAAGCTAATATGATACATACACATGGAATATTAGTCATGAAACAAGAAGAAATTTCTGCATTCACAACAACACAGATGGAATTGGAGGTCATTATGTTGCTTGAAATAAGTTGAGCACAGAAAGACAAATATCACATGATCTCACTCATATGTGGAGTTTAAAAAATAGGTGATCTTGCAGAAGCTCAAAATACAACCATGGTCACCAGAGCCTAGTGGGTTGGGAGGGATGAGGATAGGTTAATTGTTGGATACTAGGTTATGGTTAGATAGGAGTAAGACGTTCTAGAGTTCTACTACACAGTAGAGTGAAGACAGGTAGTTTTAATACTATAGATTTCTCTATTTAAAAAACCCTAGAAGATAGAATTTTATATATTTTCATTATAAATAAAGCACAAATATATTTATATAAATATAAAGCATACACATATAAATATATATTATTTACATAAATATAAATATATATATGTATACATGTAATGAAACACCACATAGTACCATTTCATAATCACGTACAATTAAAAAAAAATGTGGGCTGGCATTGTGGCATAGTGGGTAAAGCTGCCTCCTGTGATGCTGGCATCCCAAATAGGCACCTGTTCATGTCCTGGTTGCTCCCCTTTTGATCCAACTCCCTGTTAATGTGCTTGGGAAAGCAGCAGAAGATTGCCCAAATGTTTGGGCTCTTGTACCTATGTGGGAAACCAGGAAGAAGTTACTGTTTCTTGGCTCTGGCCTAGCCTAGCTCCGGCAATTGTGGACATTTTGGAAATGAACCAGCCAGTGGAAGATCTCTCTCTCCTTCTCTCTCTGTAAAACACCTTTCAAATAAAATACCTTTTCAAAAGACAAAGATAACAAAATGCAAGAAATGTACCCTCTTGCAATGTTAAGCCACGCAATCCTGTTATAGAACCTTGTAATATAAAGCTTGGAATAAAGGATAAAATAATTCCAGTAGAGGAAGACAGAGTACTAACGTTAGACTGCACATCACTAATGTTGCAAAAACTCAGCTGGCTTATATGAAGTAGCGTAGGAATTCAGGGGTTCTTCAGATTTTAGGAGGGCATCACTTTCCAATTTAAGCTACTTATTCTGTGCTTAGAGCTCACTAGAGTGTTCAAAATCCTTAGATTAGTGTTAAAGATTTTCCATAAGATGAAGCCAAATCATCCTCCCAATAAGATTCTCCAGTGTTTTCCTGAGAACTCTGTTGTCACTAAACTTTTACCCATGGATCCTGGACTTGTGTGGTACATTTCAGCTGCTCCTTCCTGGGCTCCCTTTGTTCCTTCAAACCAGGATGTTCTAACTCTTCTAACTAAATCTTCCCCATTTAGCAAAGTCTGGCTTGGACTCTCTCTTCTCTAGGAACTTCCCTGCATCATAGAATAAGCTATCTTATTTTTTCATCCTGTTATAAAACAAGAAGGGGGGGAAGTGTTGTGGCACAGTAGTTGAAGCCACTACCTGCAATGCCAGCATCCCATATGGGCACCAGTTCATGTCCCAGAGGCTCCAATTCTGATCCAGCTCTAAGGCACCTGGGAAAGCAGCAGAAGGTGGCCCAAGTGCTTGGATCCCTGCCACCCATGTAGGAGACCTGGATGAAGCTCCTGGCTCCTATCTTCAGCCTGGCTTAGCCTTGGCCATTGTGGCCACTTCAGGAGTGAACCAGTAGATGGAAGACATTTCTCCTTCTTTTTGTGTCTCCCGCTCTCTCTGTAATTCTGCTTTTAAAATAAATAAATACTTTTTTAAAAATGAAGGTCACAAGATTCTTAATAGTAGATACGGTTTAATTTTTCTTCCCCAGTATTAATACTAATACTACCTTGCAATTTAGTACTACATGGAAATTTGAAGATGTTGATGATCTTTTTAAAATGAAAATGTCTCTAAAATCCCAGTGTAGGGTAATTTTTTTTTTCTTCAATCCCGAAGGACTTTATCTGTATCTACCTGAGTACTATTTTCTACTTTGTGTTACGGTAATTTGGGTTACCACTGAGTTCTTCCTAATGGACTACATGGTACTCAAAGAAATGGTATCATTGAATCCTATATTCCCCAACACATAGCATAGCACATATAAGTGACTTGGTGAATAAGAATTGAATCCATTGACTGTGAAAATATTGGACATTTTACAATGATGGCTTAGAGATGCCCTGTGGCTTTTCTGAACCCTTAAACTACAAGGTTGTAGGACAGGAGGTCTTACTTATATTCTTGCAGCCTACATAGATTCCATAAAATAGTGTGTTCAAGGACATTTGGTTTCTGTTGGAGGAATTTATTAGTACTTACACTTAATTTCTTATAAAGATATTAGAAGGCTTCAATGAGGTTAATTCTCAGATTTTTACAATGTCTTCAACAATATGATCTTTTAAAAATTATCGGAGAGTCAGAGAGACAGATACAGAGAACTTACATTTTCTGGTTTAGTCTCCAAATGCCCATAATGGTCAGGCTGAGTCAAGGCTGCATCCAAGACTGGTGAAGGTGATCCAGGTCCCCCTTGGGGGCCACAGGAATCCCAATGCTGGAGCCATCATTGCTGCCTCTTGTGGCTGGCAATGTGATCTCTCAGTTCCCCATGCTGAAATGGCATTCCCAGCTAATGAACCCCTAGGTTTAGTAATAATGTAATTGAATGTAGTAGCACAAGGAAAATGAAGAAATACTGCTCTTGCAGCTTAAAACTCTTGGTCTCAGTGTACGTAGACGAATAACAATGCATTGGATCCAGTGAAGTAAGATTGCTAATACATTTGGCACAATCTAGCTGCATGGCCTGTAGGTATACCTCCCACCTCTCAAACTTAGATTTTCTCCTCTGTAAAATTAAGGGAGATCTAACTTCCAACTGTCAACACTTAACAATTCTAAAGGGAATCTATGCAATTAGTGATCAAAATTACCCTCCCATCCATTCTTAACTCTCAAGCATCCTTCTCTCAGTGGTCAAGAAACACAAGCTCTTTTGATGTTTGGATAACTGAAACTCAGTTCTCAGGTCATTTTGTGTTGCCTATCTCCCACAAGCAAGGCATTTCCTCCCAACTGTTGATCCCTTGAGTTAAAGACGCCATTGCTCTGAAGTCTTAACATGAAAAGGTTAATCTCCTAAAGGGTGACTTTACCAACCACTGCATGAAGGCATTTATTCCATTCCTGAGTCCGGCACCGTGTGTGGCTGCAGGAAAGTTGTTGACTACCAAAACGTTAACCAAACACCCTATTTTTAGAAGAATATTTAGCTCCATCTTTATAGTGTCTGGACTTGTAACTACCCATTTCTCTAACATTAAGCCGAGCCACACAAGAAAATTACTACAGTGATAATATTTCCAGGGCACAATGAGTCACTGTCCAGTGTCTAAAATGGGAAATAAATAATGTGTGAGGATTTGCTGGCACAATGAGAAGGAGGGTACTCGACTACCGGTGTCCTGCAGCCGGGCTCGGCGTTGCACATCAGCAGAGAGGCTGTGCTTCCTCAAAGAGTGGGGTTGTTAGCCTTTTAAAAATACTTCTCCAGCTTATGAACAAGAAAATAAGAGTGGGCAGATGCCAGGATTACCAATAATTATCAAGTTTAACTGCCGTGAAAGCAAGGATGCGGTTTGCTTCTGATGGTAATAGGCCTTCCTTGGAGAAAGAAGGATCAGGGCGACTCCACCCAACAACCGACCAGGAGACAGGCCAAGAACCAAAGGCCTCCACATTCAAATCCCAGGCCACACAGAAAGGGGTTTCTATCGGAAGAGGCAGAATGTCTGCTGTTGTGGGAGGCTGCCTGGTCCCCATGTGAATCCACAGAGGTGCTGTGTCTATCCTTCTACTTCAATCGCCTGAAACCTTCCTTTGCTGTCAACTTTACCTCTAAAGCAAAAACAAGAAAATTTAAAGAAAAACAAAACAACCTTAACTGATTATACAAGCAATGGTAACATACCTGTCTTCACTGTGGCCAACACTATTTTGATCAAACCTAAGCTTCTTTTAAGATCATTCTCCAACAAATATTTCTCTGTAATTTTGATCTTTTCATAGGTGAAAAGAAAGGAGAGAATAAAAGAAATAAAACCCAAAACACTATTTACTCTCCCAGTGGCACAGCATGGTGTAAACAAAAATAATAGTTATGCCCCTGGATTCTGAACCCTCACAGTGCCACTGCAGAAAATAATTTTAATGGCGAGCCAAAGAGTGTTGCAAAAACACGTAACGAAGCCATAATAAAATGGGATACTTATCCTGCCACCACGATTAGACCACTTCTATTCAATAGTTGTAAGTAATGACTTGTTTTTCCTTTGGTATTAGCGGCCCTGTTGCTATGCCGAACATAACATACCTCATTTTGTTTTCCTAACCATGTTTGTCTCTTTCACTGATGGCTGCAATTCGATATTTACGAAATCACATAAAAATACTGTATAATCTTTCCCACTACCCCCTCCCGAATGGTATAAAATTATTCAGAGGACAATAGAATAATGCACACTCCAATGCATGAGTCCTTTCCTCTAACCACCTCTAACAGGCAGTGTTTCTCTCTCTCTCTCTCTCTCCCTTTCTCTGGCTAGAGAACACACTGTACTTTGGAGATAATTGACTGTGGAATATGATGATGTTTATTCAAAAACAGGTCACACAGACTGCAATTTGAGAGTCTTCCTTGATCCTCTCTACTTATTCTCTTCCAAGGAAAATGCATAATAGTATTTCCTGCAAATCAGAAATGTGGAATCTTAATTACTTTAGGTTTAGCATACTAAGAAAAATCCTTTGCTAATGGATGCCCCTCCCTTGAGAATACTGAGATTTGGAAAACTCACTTGAGATTATTCATTTAGAATAAACGAGAATGAGAATAAGGGTGTCCTCACATCATTGTCAGAGCCGATTATACTGTTTCTAAAAGAGCACATTATGGCATTAGACTTTATTTTCTCAGGAACAACACAAGTGGACAATAATTTCTGTGTGGGACATTGTGACTGGAAAAAATAATCACTGTTATCAATAATCTCTGTCATGGTATGGGCACCAAGACTGGTCTCTAACTTGAGGTTAGGGCTTTTTTTTCTGTTTGTTGCCAGTTACTGCCACTCTGACTGGTTCAAGTAAAAATTATGGAACCATCCAGAAGAGATATATGGTAAGGCAATGAGATTTCTGCCACCAAAAGAGAACTCGAAGCCAATCGTTTCAGCTGTGAGGCAGCCACATTACAGACTGGAGTTTTATCCTTAAAGAAGATGGCTTTCATGGGATATCACTGGGCTTCTAGACCTCAGTCTGTAATTCCACTCAAGTTTGATTTCAAAGATCTAGATTAGGGGCTGGTGTTGTGGCCCAGTGGGTCAAGATGCCACCTGTGATACCAGCATCCCATATTAGTACCAGATCAAGTTCCAGCTTCTCCACTTCTAATCCAGCTCCCTGCTAATGCGCCTGGGAAAGCAGCAGAGGATGGCCCAAGTGCTTGGGTCCCTGTCATGGGACCTGTGTCATGGGAGACACAGATGGAATTCCAGACTCCTTGCTTTAGTCTGATCCAGCTCTGACCACTGCGGTTATTTGGGGGAGTGAACTAGCATACGGAGGGTATCTGTCTCTTCCTCTTTCTTTGTAACTCTGCCTTTCAAATAAATGAAACTTTTTTTTAAGTGATCTATATCAGACGCTAGGTAAAACAAGCAACTTGAGGCATGCTGTGTCAATAAAGAAACAAAACCAAAGAATCTATTACTTGCAAGCACTCCCTAACATAGGCAGGACCCTGATCCAGCTAAGCTCTCTTCCTTGTTTCCCACAATACTTCATTTCTTTAACAGCTTGTCCCTGAAATCCCTACAACCTAAATGAAGTGAAAGCATGGAACAGAATTCATGTCAACAAGCATACAGCAAGTGCTTATTGCGCCATGTGGGAGATGCTAAGTTAAGGAATAAATGTGAACCATTTCACCTGAGGAACACATCATTTCCCCACATCCCAGGACATGCATTCATTTCCCAGTGGAGCAAATTATAAAAAACAGGACTTACAAATTCTGATATATCTGGAATGGTATATAGGATGCTGTCTTACTGAGGCAATTCCTGCCCTGCCCTCCTCCCCCGGCCACATGCACAAACATGGCTGGAGCTCCTAGGAGGCTCAAATATCTCTTTTCTTATTCCCCCTGCTACACATGCTCACCTCTCACACGGTTCAGAATGCCCTGTCTGAGCACGCCAACATCATCTGACAAAGCCTGTTCTCACAGTATTTGTGGGAAGACTAAAACCAGGTGTACTGCTAACTTCTTGAGAACAAGCTGTCTTGTGAGATTTATGTTCCAAAATTCAAATGGAAGGGGTTGATAAACACATTTGAACTCTGTTTCTCTAGATACAGCCGTAAGCTTATAAACCATTCCCACCAACATCCAGGAAGTCTTATCATAAAACAGAACCTTTCTTACAACCTAAGATGTGAGCTCAGGTGATTCTGAAAGCTTACTCAGAAATCTACCTTTTCTCCTTCCAGAAGCCTATGGGATTAACATCAAATATAAAATAGGTGTTATAAACATGGACTTTAAACACGGAGTCCATAGAATTAGCAAGCAAGAAAAAGGACAATGTCATCCTAGCTGTAACATTTCTGCTGTGTCCTGGGTTAGGGAGATGGAGTGAGCGCAGAGAATGAGAACCAGACAGTGAGTTTAGAGATCTTTTTCAAGTCTATAGTCTATCCTCCATGCCTATCGGACTTTGAGCAAGTAACTCCAGGTCTTATTTTCCTCATCTACCTTTTCTCCCACTGAAACCCTTGATTTCAAGACTGTGTCTTCACCATCTCTGTAACTCAAACACCTGGGACAGGGCTTGGCATATAGTAAGCACTTGACAGGTACAAATGAAAAAAAAAATGAGGACTTTGAACCATATGCTATATAAACTCCTCCAATACTAATGTTTGGCTCAAAAAAAATCATGGTGGCCACTTGAACGGCTGAAAAAGGAATGGATAGCCAAAATCCTTTGATTCCTGCATCTAAGTCACGAAGTACTTCCTGGCACTTCCTTTTTATTAAGGTTTATATAACAATACTTTATCTGGAGCATTCAGCCTTTCAACCAGACCCTCTTAAAATACATCTTGTGCTGTACTGCTAGACCAGAGAAGGTGGAGCAGTCTGGTCTAATCAAACTACACAGTTTATCTGATAGTTCTAAGGCAGACAGTATAAGTCATGTCTGGAACAAAGCAAAAAAAGAGATTTGAAAGTTGAAAGCCTTCAAATTGATTCTCTTGACCAAAAGCAAAGGAGTACAGAGGAAAAGTACTACATTAGGCAATGTATTGAAGAGGTATCAGTCAGACATGGACCCGTGAATACCTGGAAGAAAAGCTATATGAATGACATACAGATGCAGCTTTTCAATTATATTCCTGCCATTTCATTTGTAAATATTGTGACTACATTCCCTGCATTTGTCAAAAGAGTGATGGATTCCTTTTGTTGGCATGCTCCTCCTCACCCCATCTGATCTAATTTTAATATATACTCATGCTATTAGAATAAGTTTTGTGGAAGAAAGCACCATAGGGAGCAACACTGTGTGAGATCTAAATGTGTTCAAGATGACAGTGTGCATTCACAGTCAACAGAGGAGTAGTTTTTGTATAGTCCTTCCTATTAATATGCTGAAAACACAGTATAGACAGCCATTCCCACCAGAGTTGTATAAATACTGCTCACGGGGTGGTATTCTTCCAACATCAAACCTTACAAGACCACTTATATCAGCAACTGTTCATAATTACCTTTGGCCCTCAAAGGACAACAAGAAAGTCATGGAAGCCACAACAAAATCAGAACAATTGCATTCACATGGTCTGGGCAAAGAGGTGTGTTTTAGGAGTACAGGGATGGAGATCCAGTTGGGTTCTGTTTAGATTGGCTAGTGCTGTACTGCCAGTCATCAGATCCCATGAAATCTATTTCACAGATCCCTGTCCTCAACCAGCATACAACTCAGAATGTTACTGACAACAAAGCTCATTCACAAAGTTCAAAATAACCAACAATCTGCAAGAATGGGAAGAACCATACAAAGACTGAATGTTTAAATATCACTATTGGTCTGTCACCAGGTCATGCAGGGGGATGCTGAGCTAGTGGCTTCTCTCAGATTGCATGGAAATGAGATACTTGGGTACTCCTTTTCCCTCTGGGCCAAAAGAAGTTCAGAAATAAGTCCCTGCCCAGACTGTCTTCTAAGAGAGATGAAATTGGATGAACGAAACACAAAAGTAAATGGAAGAGAGAGGGAAGGTAGTAAAAACAAATTTGGGAGAGAGTTTAAAGCTAGTGTGGGAGAGAAGGAGCAAGTGTAGTACTTAGAGGACCTATCAACTAGACTGAAGATTATAGATTCTCTTCTCCAAGGTGTCAGGGTTGAAGCATGGGGCCTTAGTGGAGTAAGTTCATTTCTTTGAAAAAATATTTTATTTGAAAGGCAAAGAGATACCAAGACAGAGACAGACACATGTAGAGATATCTCCTAACCACTGGTCTACTCCACAAATGCTGTTACCAGCCAGGACTAGGGCAGGCTAAAGCTAGGAGCCTGGAATTCTATCTGGGTCTCCCATCTGGTAGTAGGGGACCCAAGTACTAGAGCCATCACCTGATGCCTTCCGGGGTGCACATTAGCAGAAGCTGAACCTGGAGTCAGAGTGGGCCTCAAACCCAGGCAATCGGTATCCAAAGTGGCATATTAACCATCACCACAAATGCCTGGCCTTTAAGTTCATTTCTGGTGAAGCAGAAAAAGCTTAATTTCTTCTGATGTTGTTATGGAACTACTTTTGGTGTCACAGAACATAAATATGATTGGATTTTCTGAGCCATGAGCCCTGAAAGAGATAAGCATAAAATTCTGTAGGATATCCCTAAAGCACTGAGCTGGTCGCCACAACATGGATTTGCGTTAGTTCATTTGTTCTGCCATTATTTTGGCTGAGTATAAATGGAACTACAAACGTTATAAATGCTGAATTCATCTCTGACAAGTGCTACCACACACAGCACCAGCCTTACAGAGTGATTTTCCCTCTTCCCAATCTCTCCAATCCCAATCTTAGCCATCCTTTAGGTCAGAACAAATGCTACTTCTTCAAAAAGACTTGCCTGAATGCTCAGCTGAATGGACCCCTGCATCAAACAAATATCCAGCGAATTTTCTCTTTAACCACTTTGGTTAGCCATCCTTTTGTATCCTGTACTGTAGACAGTATATGTGTCTGGACCCTTTCCATGGGCTCTGAAGTACTGTATGCACCAAATAAATATTCAAGAAAAAGGAGAAGAGATGAGGGAGCCAAGAAGGCAAGGCATAAATATTTCTATGTTGTTAGCTGGAGTACAATAAAGACTATTACACAAGCATGGGTGAATAGGAAGACAACAAAGCTTCAGGGACCCTTACTTGCAATGACCCTGTCTGAGGTCCTGGGAAGGGGCTGAGCAGCATGCTCACAGCTGTGACCACCCTCCTTCACATGCTCATGTGGGCCAGAGGAATGGTCATGAGATTTCTGGAGCTTGGTTAGGGGAAGTTGAGATGGAGGGGGGGGGGGGACTTAGCTGAATGTAGTAGGATAGACTGGTTTATAGTCACTGTGGTCTGTGTTTGGGTCATCACCCATCGTCAATATGTAGGAATGAGTACTTGGAATAATTCTAATGGTTCTGAACCAGTTATTCCCCTGGTTTTGTGACTCAGCTATGGGAGCCAGAGGCCTTGAGATTTCAGTGTGTTCTTTAACACCCAGCATGGGTATTATGCTGACAGAAGGAATAGTTAGGACTATGCAAAAGTCTTTACGTGGAGGACTAGTGGATTCTCAACCATACAAAGGGAGATGGTTTCTCTGATCAGAAAACTGCTCAACAATGTACAGGAAACAATTGCAAATGCACCACTGACTTGATTTTCCCTTTTGATGTTAACTGCACTAAGCAGAATTTACCAGCTTCTAAATCTGCAGTAATTGAACCAGTTTTACCAAACCACAGATAAAAGAGATTTGTTAGCAGTTCTCTCTTGATAGCCAATTTGACAATCATCTTAAATTTTACATGCTATTTCCAACAAAAAGTTCTGCATATTAGAGGAAGTTTTCATAATAACAATTTTCTATCAATGATGGCAGAGAAAAGACTAAACTGATCTTTCTATTCTGTCTATAGAAAATATTGCAAAATCAGACAGTGTGTAGAGGCGAACAGTGAATACACAGATGCAAAATGTAAGAAGTCATCAGGCATTTAATTGAGATGTTGTTTTTATGGAGTATTTTATCTTTGTGGTGATTCATGGCCTTTATTAGAATGTGTTGTGTTTTGTTTTCTAATTTTTTTAAAGATTTATTTATTTGAAAGAAAGATTTACACAGAGAGAGGAGAGGCAGAGAGAGAGAGAGAGAGAGAGGTCTTCTATCCGATGGTTCAATCCCCAATTGGCTGCAATGGTAGGAGCTGCACCAGTCTGAAGCCAGGAACCAGGAGCTTCCTCCAGGTCTCCCACACGGGTGCAGGGGCCCAAGGACTTGGACCATCTTCTACTGCTTTCCCAGGCCACAGCAGAGAGCTGGATCGGAAGAGGAGCAGCTGAGTCTTGAACTGGCGCCCATATGGGATGCCAGCACTTCAGGCCAGGGCGTTAACCCACTGTGCCACAGCTCCAGCCCCGCTTTTCTAATTTGAAATAAGTATTTATTTTCTCTTATGGTTGTTATGTATTATGCCATGTCTCCTAACCCCCAGTATCTCAGAATGTGACTGTATTTGGAGAAAGGCCCATTAAAGAGGCAATTAAGTTAAAATGTGCTCAGCAGTGATGATCTTGAATCAAGTTTGATTGGTGTTCTTAAGAGGAAACAAATCTCATTATTCATTATTAAATATATTTACTATAATATGTAAGACCAATATTGCTTTGACAGAAATACTTATGTTTTATAAAAGATTTATTTATTTATTTTAAAGGGGGAGAGAGAAAGGGAGGGAGGGAGAGAAACCCCTTCCATCTGTGGTCCCCTTCCTAAATTCTCATAATCAGGGCTGAGCCAGCAGAAGTCAGAATCCAGAAGGTTCACACCTCTCCAACAAGGGTGGCAGGCACTCAAGTACTTGAGCCAACATGTGCTGCCTCCAGGTACATTAGCAGAAAGCTGGACTGGACACAGAGAAACTGGGACTCGAACCAGGCACTCTGATATGGTATGGGGATTGGGTTCCAGGAGGCAGCTTAACCTGTTATACCACAATGCCTGCCCCAGGAATCCTAATTTTTACACATACTTATGTATAAACATTTTCCATTTATATAGCATTTCTTTTTACTTTTGTTAAGTACCATGTAGTTAACAAAATTGAATCAATCAAAATCTTTACTTGGTTTCTGAGCTTCAATGTCAACACAGAAGTCCCTTCAACATCCCCAAGCTAGAGGTTTAAGAATTGTTCTAAATCCCTGCATTTATTTTGAGGCCTTGAATGGTCATTCTTTGGACCTTAAATATCTTGAGCATGGGAAGAATGGACTCTCAGAAGTGTAAAAGCAGAGGCAACACATTTAGTTCTTCCCTGGCAGCATAAAAATCCATTGATCCCCATCATTGTGAAAATATTTGTTGTGCAATTCTGTTCCAGAAGATTATTGAGAAAGTTATTGCCTTAATTTCTAGGGATTCTTTATGATGTTGTAGCTGTTAAAACTTGAAATAGAAAACAAGGCCTTTGTTTTTTAATATATAATGCTAATAGTAAGAATGAAAGCTTATGGAAATCAATGACTCTCTCACCTGATAACCTGCTGCTAAAGGAAGGAGTCCTCTATAACTGAAAACTTAGATCGAGCGAGCAAGCAAGTGAGCACACAGTTGTACTTTACTCCTATTAATAGCCCGGTACTAGAACTCATAGAACTGCCACAGAAGGCTGAACAGTCCTGGGCTTTTCATGTGACCAGGTTCACACTTCCATGGATTTTCCAAATAAAGCAATCTAAACAAACTAGGCTCACTGGTTTGACATTTTTCATGTAGGAATGCAACTCAGTGTTCTACCCAAAGGTTTCAGGAATGACAGCTTTTGGATATTTATTTACCTACTTAATCCTCTAACAAGATTGATTCTGAGCCGGTTTAATAATTTTTGGAAAATATTATTATTTGAGACAGAGCAAGAGACAGAGTGAGATATAGAGAAAGGCAGAGAGAGACAGAGAGAATTTCCCACCCACTGGTTCACTGTCCAGCTGCCTGCAATAGTCAGGGGAGAGTCAGAAGCCAGGTGCTGGTAACTAATCCAGGCATCCCACATAAGTGGCAGAGGCCCAATTACTTGAGACATCACAACTGCTCCCCAGGGTCTGCACAGAAGGAGCTAAACAGAGTTGAGACTGAAACATAGGGAATGATATGGAACTAAGGTGTCTAGACAGGTGTGTAGATCACTAGACCAAACACTCAACCCTCTTTTACTTTAGTATCTCCTTTCCCTTTAGCCTTTTCTTACCATCTCTTCGACAATAACGTAAATGTCTTATACAAATATACGAAACAATGTTGTTCCTGCCTTTTGCAAGTATTTCACATATTTGCGAGAAATTGCATTTCTCTTGAAAAACTGATCCCTGGGGTTGGTGTTGTGGCACAGCAGATTAAGCTGCCATTTGCAGTGCTGGCATCCCATATTGGCATAGGTTCAAGACCTTTCTGCTCCTCTTCTATTGGGCTCCCTGCTCATGTGCCTGGGAAAGTGGCCAAAGATGGCCCAAGTCCCTGGGTCCCTGATCCCCACTTGAGAGACCAGGAAGAGGCTCCTGGCTTCAGTCTGGTCCAGCCCTGGTCATTGTGGCCATTCAAGGAATGAACTAGCACATGGAAGATCTTTCTGTCTCTCCTTCTCTCTCTATAACTCTGACTTTCAAACAAATAAATAAATCTTAAAAAACAACAACAACAAAAACCCTGATCATTATTGTGCTACAAAGTCCTTCCTCCTTGATGCTGCACATCAGTGAAGATCAAAGAGACACTATATGACAGGTAAAGATTCAGGCACTTGGTCTTTGGTAAATAAACTAGTCCCTTTCTGTCTCAGTTTTCCATTCAGTAAAAACAAAAACACAAACAAAAACTAAAACTAAGTCAAAAAAATCCCCCAGCATATTAATAGTTCCTTCGTGTACTTTTTGAGGGGATGAAATGAGCCAGTGCACATGAAAGCATCACACAGAGAAACAATAACTCAGGCCAGCTGTTTCCTAGCATTCACACTTGAGAAGCCCTTTAAGCACTTTCGTATTCTTGTTTTGTGTTTACTATTTGTCCATAAACATCTGATTGTGCTGGGGGGCGGTTCTATTCCCTTAAACAGTGAGGACGTCAGATTTTATTTCCTATTATTTCATGTTAATGAATATTGAGCTGTAAGGGGGCAGAGGGCCAGTTATATTAAAATGCAGATATTTGACCTCTCTTGTTAGATTTTAAGATCTTTGAGGATGAACTTTTTGCCCATTTTTATATGTCTTTTGGCATCAGAAGAGTTGTGTCTTGATGGTAATGTGTTAGATATTTTCCGAAATAAAGGCTAAAAAAGTTCTCTGCAGTGATATAGTAACATTGGCAAGTATAATAAAAACCATGTACCTACTCAACATGCCTTCTAAAATCACTACAAAACTCATATATACTTGTCTATGCTAATGGCATAAACAATATGGCTAAAGTGTATATATACCTAACTAGACAGAAGGAATTTGTAAAAAGCACAAGGGCTTCACAAAAAACCCTTCAGAACAGTTCTGGGACAGGAGCTCCCTGTGATATATATTTGGGCCACTTATAGACACTGCAAGTCACTTGTATTCCAGAAGTAATTTCAAAGCAAAGGGATCACTTTGAGAGGTAGGACGGAGGAGGATGAAGGAAAATCCAGCTAATGAGAACAGTGCATGTTAAAGTGAGTGATGGTTGGTATCAATGGAAGTCTGGAAGAACGGATGCCATTATCTGCCTTTTATTGCAAACACAGTGGTAACAAGACCAGCAGGATTCCTGGCTGCTCAGAAGAATGCCCCTGTTAACCTACTGACTCCACCATAGAAAAAGAAACAGGTGAAGAATTCATCTCTCACCAGGTCCTCTCTGTCCCTGTTACATTTTTAAAGGCCCAAATGCCATTAAAAATTCAGATGTCACATTATCTCTCTTTTGGATAAGTAATTCAAATTTGAAGATTTAAAAAAAAAAATCATGTGACTCTAGTTTATCCTCAAAATCCACAACTCATGAACTATTATCTCTTGAAATACTACCTCTTTTTTTTATTAAACTTTTATTTAATGAATATAAATTTCCAAAATACAGCTTATGGGTTACAATGGCTTCCCCCCTCCCATAACTTCCCTCCCACCCGCAACCCTCCCCTTTCCCGCTCCCTCTCCCCTTCCATTCACATCAAGATTCATTTTCAATTCTCTTTATATACAGAAGATCAGTTTAGTATATATTAGGTAAAGATTTCAACAGTTTGCCCCCATATAGCAACACAAAGTGAAAAAGATATTTTTTCACTTTGTGTTGCTATATGAAATACTACCTCTTTTAGGATAATATTTCCTGCCATTTCTATGACAGTGATGTATGTCTGTTCTTTTATTTTTCATTCAACCATCACACCTTTCTACTATCCCTAGGCTAGATGCTGAGAGGCTACTGAAGTGTCCAACTGAAGGAATCTAGATACAAACTCTCTCATGGCCCACACTTTAACTTTTAAAATGTTTTTTGTATGTCTTTTTGACTTTTTTCAAAAAAATATTACACAGAAACCTTTTATTTAAGGTATACAAACTTTAAACATTTCATAAATATGACTTTAGGAAGAGAAGATTCTTCCTACCCTCCTACCTGCACTCAAATTTCTTAAAATAAAAACTCTTCTTTTTACAGATAAAAAAGTTCATATGCCCATTTGTTCCATAGTCTTAAGGGAAACGAACAGAAACATCATAGCCTAACCAATGTCTCACTATCCACTCCAGTCTCACACATGTGCTGGCATTGTGTTAAGAAAAAACTAGAGCATATCACTCCTCTTTTTTTTTTTTTTTTTTTTTTAATTCCCAATGGGCTTCCATTTCACTTACAATAAGAGTCATACCTCTTACTGTGGCCCATAAGCTTTGGAAACTGCGTACCTCTTCTCCATCATTCCATTTAACTCTCTTGTACTCGCTGAGTTGTAGCTACCCTGCCCTTCCTTCCGTTCCATAGATCTAAGCTCAGAAGGCTCATGCTGAACGGTTCTCTGCTTGGACTATTCTTTACCTGGATCTTGGAAGAGGTGGATCCTTTTTATTTATTTTTTAAAGATTTATTTGAAAGAGTTACACAGAAGAGATGGAGAAACAGAGAGAGAGAGAGAGAGAGAGAGAGAGAGAGAGAGAGAGAGAGAAAGAATGAGAGAATATCTTACGTCTACTGGTCTACTCCCAGATGGTCTCAACAGCCAGTGCTGGGCCAGGCTGAAGCTAGGAGCTATATCTGGGTTTCCCAAATGGGTGGCAGGAGCCCAACCACTTGGTCCATCCTCTGCTGCCTTTCCCAGGCCATCAGCAGGTAGCTGGGACACGAACTGGTGCTCATATGGGATGCTGGCATTGCAGGCAGCAACCTTACCTACTATGCCACAATGCTGCCCTAATTTGGCTCCTCTTCATCATTCAAGCTTTGGCTAAAATATTCAAGGACCTCTCCTGAGGAAGTTACCTAAATCAAACACTCTCTATCCCATTATTAAAAATCTGTCGTTTCTATTACTCAGCATAACCATCATTGTCTCAAATTATGTCTTCCTGCTTTTCTTCTGAAAACACTACTAGGATATAAGCTTTGGGTGGAAACAAGTTGTTATACTGTTCCTGACTCTTCTAAAAAATAAAAGTTGAATAATTTTTTAATGAATGAATTAAATAAACCATGTTTTAGTATTCATTAAAATTGACATATTTTGCTTTATTAATTAACTTTATTGATATTCATGAAAGAAAAGTTTCTGGAGTGGGCAAATAACTTCCTCTCTCCAAGTCTTAGTGTCTTTATCTGCAGCATCAAAGTAGTAATGCCATGAGCCTAGAATTGCTATTGAGATGATCACAAGAGCTAATACACGAAAGTGCTTAGCACAATGCCTGACAAAAATAATCACTGTGAGATATTATTGACTATTAATGCACACAGTTTTAAAACCATTCAGCAAGACCATCCACCAATTAAATTGCCAGTCCCTGTCCTTAATCTAAGCTCTACAAAGGATAGTAATCTCTGAGGCAGGAATGACATTTTATAGGCACAAAGTACCTCCACATCCATCACTAACTGGAGATCATGCTTTAGACTCAGATTTGATTTCAAATGCAAGGCTCTTCCTATAATACAAGAGTTATGAAAGTAGGCAACACATGGGTTCCAGGGAGGGCTGGGCTTTGGTAGCAGAAGGTAGATAAGGTATGGAATATAAAACTTTCTTACTGGGCAGAATCTCAGAGTTTTTTTTTTTTTTTTTTCACCCTTTCTGACAGAGTAAAAGCCACTGTCAAAACATTGCAGTTATTTAGGTAAACTTTTTTCAGAGGGGCCAATTCTGAGGCCAGATTTGCTTCATCATTTTTTAAATACAACTTTACTGGGGACTGATCATTGCTAATTATATAGTAGGTGAGCACTTAACAAGTCAGAAGATCAAAAAACGATTGACTAAAGTGTATGTAGAAAGTTAATTAAGTGGTAAAGCTCAACAGAGACTTAGGAAAGACTTCTCCAGCTAAGAAGCCTTTGAGTGAAGTTCAATGAAGTCAGAAAATGAGCCATGTGGCTCTCTGGAGAGAACCATCTGGGCAGAAGGTACAGTAAAGCCAAGGCCCTGAAACAGGCACATGCCTGAAGATGACATGGCTAGAACACAGTGAGGGGGCAGGGAGAGATGAGTTTAGAGATTTAATGGGTGGACAAGCAGCCATGGCTTCTAAGGACAGTTCTGCCTCCTTAGTCATTGGAGGTTTCTGAGCAGAAAAGTGAAAGAATATGAGTTACACAGAATTGTTCTGTATTGAAACAGGCCAAGGAGGGGCAAGGTACAAGAGTCAGAGCAGAAGTAAGTGGTTGTGATATTCCAGAGAGATCAGGTTTTATACAAAGGTGAAAGCGTCTTCTGAGACAGAGGTCAAGAATGACTTCAGGTTTGGGGCCGGTGCCGTGGCATAGCGGCTAAAGCCACTACCTGCAGTGCCAGCATCTCATATGGATAACCTTTCTAGTTCTCGCTGCTCCACTTCCCATCCAGTGCTCTGTTAATGCGCCTGGGAAAGCAGCAGAGGATAGCCCAAGTGCTTGAGCCTCTGCACCCTCTTGGAAGACCCAGAAGAAGCTCCTGGCTCCTGACTTCGGATCTGCCTGGCTTTGGCTGTTGAGCCCATTTGGGGAGTAGACCATTGGATGGAAGATCTCTTTCTGTCCCTCCCTCTCTCTGTAACTTTGCCTCTCAAATAAATATATAAATCTTAAAAAGAAAACAGAACTATAAAAACATACCTATTAAAAACTCACATAAAAAACCTCTAGGTAATAAGAACTACATGTCGATCCTTGTAAATTCAGTAAGAGTCATTTTGGTTAATGATTCATTTATTCATTCATTCATTCATGCTTGATACATCCAAGGTACTACGCTGGCCACACAGGAAAAAAAAAAAACATAACAAACACAGTTTCTAGTCATGAAAAACAGGTTTTTGCTTGGGGAGACAGACAATTAACAAAATTAAAAATCAAATGTCTTCAGACAATGTAGGGAAATTAGGACCCTCATGCACTGTGGGAATGCAAAATGGTATAGCTCCCTTGGGAGCACTTCAGCCATTCCTCAAAATACTGAATATTAAATTACTAGGTACCGCTTTATTAGCCAGGCCAGAAAAGACAAATACCATATGTTTTCCCTGATCTGTGGTAACTAATAGAGTACCTAAAATGTAATGTATAGGAGTGAAATTGACATTTTGAGATTTGTTGATTCTTTACAACCCTTGTCTCTACTGTCGAGGACAGTATTTGCTTTCTCTTTTCTCTCCTTTTTACTACTTGCTGAACTCTTTATTAATGTAGGGTTAATCTTGCAAGTATAAGATAAACTAAAAGTAGATCATTGTAAAAACTAAGAGAAAGAACAAGAAAGGAAGGAGGATGAAGGGCGAGAAGGACTACAGGGTACAAAGTATCACTATGCTCCTAAATCTGTATGAAATACATGAAATTTGTTCAGCTTAAAAAATTAGAAAAATAAAGAAAGTACTAGGTACCTCAGCAATGCAACTTGAATAAATGCAAGACAACTGAGAAAACATATCCACACAAAAACATGAATCCCAATATTGATAGAAACATTATTCATAATGACCAAAAAGTAGAAAAACTTCAACTATCCATCAGCCAATGAAAAGATAAATACAATGTGGTATATTCATACAAAATACTATTCAGCAACAAAAAGGAATGAACTATTCATATATGCCACAACATGCATAGAATTAAAAAAAAAATACTAGGCTTGGTAAAGAATCCAGTAACAAAAGAACATGTATCACTATTCCCAATGTCCAGAATTAGTAAATCAGTAGATAAAGAAGATAGATTGGTTGTTATCCAGGGTTGTAGGGTTTGGGGAAAATAAAGAGTGATTGTTAATGGGTACAGGGTTTCTTTCTGGGGTAAAAAACTTGATTGTGAGAGTTGTACAACTCTATTAAAAAGTAACGTAGCTGTGCTTGCATTTTACTGAATATAAATTATTTAAATTTATTACATATAAAAATACTCAGGAAGGTACATATTTTTAGTAAAGGAACTAAAATGTGCTTTGAGAAAATTCAGAGGAAAGATGAACTAATTCTCTCTGGGTGCTGGGTGAATGGCCAAGCTTCTACAAGGATGTAGTACAGTGATGGATCTTGATGGCCAAGTAGGAAGTCTCAGGCTGGGAGAACCAAGAGGGATATCAAAACTACTCCACAAATAGCAGGTAAATTTTTAAAATTTTTATGAGCACTTCTTCCCTTTCTGAAAATTCCCAACAACTGGTGACGATGTCTAGCTCATGAATCAGGATCTAGAGGTTAAGAAAAAAAAGATTACAGACTAAGTCAAAATCATATAGAACTAATAGTATGTCTTTTCCCAGGAGAAACTAAGAGATGAAACAAAACACTAGAATAGAAACCATTTTCTATTATTAGGAGGCCAAACGAAACTGACAATGGTGGTCGAAAGCTAACAGACAAGCTCCTTTCGACAACAGTTATTAATATTCCTTTTAAAGGTCATTTACTTCTGATCTCATCTATCCTGAACTAGTCTTAAGCAATGTAGAGAACTATGGTACAGAGAAAAGAGCTAATTTTCTGCTCGAATGTTCCACTTAATAATTACATAACTCTCTAAGTTGTTGTAACTCCTTGGCCCTCAGTTTTCTCATTTAAGGAGTTATGTCCTCATGATTCTGAAGGCTGCTTCTATGCCTGACTGTTTTGAACAGTCTAATCTAGGGAAGAGAGGAATAAAGGCTCCTTGTTTTTCCCCATTTACATCCTTCAATTTTGTAGGATACTTTTTCTTCTTCAATCAGGAAGCAGATATTTCAAACATAGGAAGCTGATGTATAGATTCTGAATCACAAAGGAAATAAATAATTGAAACAATAATTTGTTAATGGATGAAACGATCAGGTAGAAAAAGCTAAGGAGTTTATAAAAACCTAGTAGGACTGTTACAGTTTCCAAAGTCATAGGATATAAGGTTGAAATAGACACTATAAGAAACAATGACCTGATCAGCTCTTGTCCTGACTCTTGATGTACAATGTAATACTTTATCCTTTTTAGTATTTTTGTTGTTGTTGTTGTTCTAGTACTAGTGGTTGAACTCTGTAATTAACACACAATTATTCTTAGGTGTTTAAATTGTAACTGAAAAGTGATCCCTGTTAAATATAAGAGTGGGAAAAAGAGAGGGAGGAGATGTACAATTTGGGACATTCTCAAGCTGACTTGCCCCAAATGGTGGAGTTAGAAATGTGCCAGGGGATTCCAACACAATCCCATCAAGGTGGCATGTACCAATGCCATCTCACTAGTCCAAGTGATCAATTTCAGTTCACAATTGATGACTCTGATAGGTCTAAGAGTAAAAGGGATCACACAAACAAGACGAGTGTCTGCTAATACTAACTGATTGAATCAAAAAGGGAGAGAACGATCCAACATGGGAAGCGGGATACACAGCAGACTCATAGAATGGCAGATGTCCTAAACAGCACTCTGGCCTCAGAATCAGCCCTTAAGGCATTCGGATCTGGCTGAAGAGCCCATGAGAGTATTGTAGGATATTAAAAAATAAATTGTATTTCTATATGCTAAAAACAATTCCAAATTAAAATTTTAAAATACCATTGGTAACAACATCCAAAAAATGAAATATGGGATACATTTAACAAAATATATACAAAAATATAATATTTTTTGACAGAAATTAATGAAGATCTAAACTAGGCAGTATATCGTGTTTATACATTGGAAAACTCAATGTTTTTAAGATATCAGCTACTTTCAAATTTTTGTGAAAATTGACAAAGTGATGCTAAAATGTGTATAGATATGGAAAGAACTTAGGATAATCAAAATACTTGAAAGAGAACAAACACAAAAAACTTACACTGTCTAACTTTAAATCCTATTATAAAAGTCAGTGATCAAGGTAGTGTGGTACTTGTCTTAGGATGGATATACAAATTACATAGAGCAGAGAGTTCAGAAAGACCTGTACATATATATTAACTGACTTTTGTCAAAAGTGTTTAGGTAGGTCAATGGGAGAAAAAAAAATCATCTAACAAAGAGTGCTGGAAAAAACTAGAAGAGCTCAACAATAAAAAAAATGAATTTCAACACATACTATTCACAAAAAAGAATGAAAAACCCTAAGGTCAAATATACACTGAAAAATATTTTGTAAAAAATAAAATTTTTGTTATCATAGAGAAAATAAAATATCAACTCTAGATGGTAAATGTGCTAAACTTTAACAAAATTAAAAATGCCTGGTTTTTAAAATCCTACATTAAAAATTGAAAAGCTGGGGCTTGCATTGTGGCATAGCAGGTAAAGCCATCCGCATCCCTAATGGGTGCTGGTTTGTGTCCCTGCTGCTCCACTTCTGATCCAGCTCCCTGTTAATGGCCAGGAAAAAGCAGCACAAGATGGGTCAAGTGTTTGGGTCCCTGCCACACATGCAGGATACCTGGATGAAGGTCCTGGCTTCAGTGTGGCCCAGCACTTACTGGTGTAGCCATCTGGGGAGTGTATTAGCAGATGGAAGACCTCTCTCTCTCATTTTCTGTCTCTAACTCTGACTTTCAAATGAATAAATAAATCTTAAAAAAGCAAATGAAAAGTCAAGTCACAGGAAAAAGTCTAGGAAAAAGCATTGTCAATGCACATATCTAAGGATTTTTTTATTCAAAATATATGAACTACTAAAATTATCAAAAATTAAAAATCCTATTAAAATGAGAAATGATTTGATGACATATCACAAAACAAAATATATGAATTGCCAATGTGTGCATGACAAATACTTGTCGTCATCAGTTCAAAGGGAAATGCAAATTTAAATCACAAACTGATATGCCCATGCAGCACAAAAATGCCTAAAATTAAAAAGACTGACAGTACCAAGCATGACTAGGACAAGCACACAACTGGACCCTCTTAGACACTGCTTGTACGCATATGAAAATACTTTGGTAATTCCTTATAAGTTCTTGTTAGCACAAGACCCAACAAATTCACTTCTGGATTTATCCAAGAGAAATACAAGCTATTACTACCCATAGGCACACATGAATGTTCACAGAAGCATCATGCAAAACCCAAACTGGAAAAATAAGTGCCGCAAACAAGTAAATAGAAAATTTTAGCACATCCATTAAATGGAACACTCCTTAGCAATAAAATGAATGAACTACTGACACATAGTACATGAATGAATCTCAAAAAAATTACAGTGAGAGAAAGAAGCTCAGGCACAGGACTGCATATACAATCCAATTTAAATGGAATTCCAGAAAAGGCAAAAATAATCCACAGTGTTGGGAAACAGAATGGTTGGCTGAGTATGAGAGTAGAGCAAGTTGACTGCAATAGGGCACAAAGGAGTTCTGTGGACTAGATGCGATGCTCTGTATCTTGAGTGATGGTGGCTACACAGTTGTATGCATTTGTCAAGTATTTTTACTTTCTGCACTTAAGATGCATAAGGTAAATTATGCATATGTAAATTAAACTTCAAAATTGTTTAAAGAATATGAATTGAGAAATTATATGGACATTTGGTGCAGGCAAAAGTAAAAAAAGAATGCGTATACATAATAGTATGCACACTCACACACATCTCCTAAAAGAAGAAAACAAACAAACATTAGAGCAAAAATGAACCTGAGAAACTTATCTAGCTACTTGAATACTGAGGTGTTACAGTGAAAATGTTTGTGTAACTGAAGTCATCAAAGCTATATGGTGGAGTAGGTTTGTTTTCAACATCTTGCTGAGCAGCCTGCTGAGCTGTACAGCAGGACATTCTCCTCATTTTAAGAGGACAAAAGAAGTTCCTTCAGGGGCCAGCGCTGTGGTGCAATGGGTTAATGCCCTGAAGTGCTGGCATCCCATATAGGTGCCGGTTTGAGTCCCGGCTGCTCCACTTCCAATTCAGCTCTCTGCTATGGCCTGGGAAAGCAGTAGAAGATGGTCCAAGTCCTTGGGCCTCCGCACCCACGTGGGAGACTCAGAATAAGCTCCTGGCTCCTGGCTTTGGAACAGTGTAGCTCCAGCCGTCTGTGGCCAATTGGGGAGTGAACCAGCGGATGGAAGACACCCCCCCCCACCCTCTCTCTCTGCTTCTCCTCTCTGTGTAACTCTGACTTTCAAATAAATAAATAAATCTTAAAAAAAAGTTCCTTCAAACAAACCCTTTAAAGAAGGACACACTATGCACTGGGCCAGTTACTTTGGCGCTTACAGAGTTGTTCTGATATCATCTCTATCCCTTAAAGCTTATATTCTCATATGAGACTTTAAAAACTTCATGGAAAAATGGAATTAGAAGATACATTTCTTTTGGTGCCAAATATTTTTGCATACTTTTTTCACAATACGAATTTTCCATGATTTTTGAGATACCTGTATATGCTAGGGTACAGGTTGGTGGAATATAGGCACATAAATGACTATAGTATGAGAAAACAAACATTTTCAAAGATAGGATGAAATAACATACAATTATATTTTAGGAAGGGGAGGAAGATAGATGAGCACTCTGGGTATTAATGGATCACATTTAGATGCAGTAATGTTTTTAACTTTTAGGAGAGGGCTGGGGAGCCTTTCCAGGAAGAAGTTGGTCTATGAATGAACCTACAGAGATGAGAACTAACTAGGAACATAACTTACCACCGGGAAGGCTGGTTGCTGAAAGGACAGGATCAAACTGGACAGTCAGGCTGGGGTTTCAGTGTACCCTGTAACTGGCAGGAACTTCTTAGGATTTTAAAAAGAGCAGAGTTATATGATAGAAAAGATTGTATAGGTAGGATGAATGGGGGTAGGGAGAGACTAGAGGAAGAGATGTCAAGCATGAGGCTATTTCAACAGTGCAGGTGAAAAATGGACAACTGAACTCAGCAGTGAGTGGCATTCACCTATAGATTTGGGCCTTTGGAATGGCAAAGAGAACCTCAGGACAAATAGTATGTGGGTGACAGGAAAGAGGAACCATAGGTCCAAGGCACAAAGCTTGGTGCCCAGCAGGGACTTAACGGGTGCTTCTCCTCCAACTGTTGATCTCAACCATGCTGCACAACTAAGCCTCCTTACATGTCTACAGGTATCATGGGTCACAGCAGACTGTGTACAAGGATGCTGACATGGAACTCCTGCCATTCAAGCCAAAACCACGCCAAGATCCAGGGATTTGCCAAGGGGAAACATAGGGGCAATCATCAGAAGACCTGCCTTGGAGCCGAGGTCCTCTCATCAAGTAGACTGGTGACAGACATTCATCATGAGCTTTGCAACTCTTATCAGTAAAAGAGCAACAGAAACCTCCACCTGTGCTTAATGCTCATGGACTTTGTAAGGTCCACAAAGTTCTCTGCAGCCTGAAACGTCCTGTACAAAGAGTAGCTACTAATCCTCCTCTCACTGGCTTCTTCAAGCCATCTCTTCCATTCTGATCCTCACACATATTCCAGCATCTTGATGTGGGAAGTGACCTAAGGCACAGACCCTCATCTGTCTATCTGCCCACTGCAGCCACCTTTTTTGTCTTTTATACTCAAATTGAGAGACATTTAGCACAAGATTTACCATAAAGATATTCTCTCCAAAGGCCTGCACTTTTTTTTTTTTTTGTACTCTATTCCTAATATGTATGACCTTACATGTGGGTTTTCCCAAGTTTGTGAAAAACAGAATTAAAAGAATCTACTTTTAGGTGCATGTTTTGAAATCCCTGTATCCAAAGAAGTCTTCAAATAGTTCACAGAAAATATGTTTTGTCAAAAAACTACACATGACTTTAAATGTCTTGATGTTACTAAAATTTTGAAATGCAGATCAATTGACATTATCCAATGTTGTCTTACTGTTAACAGAAATGGCAGGCTTTGGAGTCTCTTCATCTCTGATCTCAATAGTTGATGATTCTACTGTCTTTCTCTGAACCATGAGATATCCCCCAAACTCAAAACTCAAATGAAGAGCAGTGATGAATCTAGCCTAAGTCTGGAAAAGAAAAACCTGTGGTAGATTTCCTGAGAAATTAGTTGTTGATCCCCAAGCCCTCATTTTCCTGAGGAAATTTCCTGGGAAATCTTATTGAATGATGATTTTTATAATTTAACCTAACCCCCACTCTGAGTGGGCTGGGACTGTGCAACTTTCTGGGATGGACAGCATTAATGCTTTCACACGGTGTGTGGCCAACAGCTGTCCCTTCACCAGAGCTGAGGCTGACCTCCATCAGGGTTTACTATACGGTAGAAGGTGCTGTGGCTGCCCCCCGACTGTAGATCTGGGTCATGATTGGCCTTCAAGCCCTGCCTCTGCTGCTTTCAAGCTGAGCCCTTCTATCTGAATCCTGGAGCAAGCACGCATCTCACTTCAGAGACTTGTGAAGACAATGTGTAACATCAGCAACATGAAGCTGATGTTAGCTGGGGTATGAACCAGCAAAAAGATTCTGCTGTGTCTTTAAGAGGACTTCCACTTGGGAGGGAATACTTCTCCCTTACAAAGACTTGCTTGTAACAATATTTTTCAAGGAACTCTGTGCAGACGGTACAGGAAACACATTACGGCCTACTGTAGCATGCAAATTCACTGCTCAGCACATTATGGGAACACAAGTATAACTGTGGTTCCATAAGCCTGGCAGTTCTGGTTCAGTCTCCTTCCTTTTTTTTTTTTAAGATTTATTTTTATTTATTTGAAAGAGAGTTACAGAGAGAAGTAGAGACAGAGAGAAAGGTCTTCCACTCACTGGCTGACTCCCCAGATGGCCGTAACCACTGGAGCTGTGCCGATCCGAAGCCAGGAGCCTCTTCCGGGTCTCCCATGTGGGTGCAGGGGTCCAAGGACTTGGGCCACCTTCTACTGCTTTCCCAGGCCATAGCAGAGAGCTGGATCGGAAAAGGAGCAGCTGGGACTAGAACCGGCACCCATATGGGATGCCAGCACTTCAGGCCAGGGCGTTAACCCACTGCATCATAGCTCCAGCCCTCTTCCTTCCTTTTCTTGCATTTTCTTTCCCATCCTCTCTTTCCTTTCACTCCCTTCTTTTATTCTGCACTATGACATAGGGATATTAATGCAGTTTGTCATGATTATAGAGATTTCTTTCTTGCCTTTTTTTTTAAAATTCCTTAATGAGTTAAATGCCAAATTCCCCAGAAATTCTCAGTGTAATAAAAGATAATTGATTTATAGCACAAAAGTAAGTTTTCCAACAGTGACCAGAAAGTTAGAAATAAATGAAACCCAATTGAAAAGCCAAATAGTCCTCACTTGACAATTTAGTCCTTGGAAATTTCCAAAGCCTTTTGCCATCATTAATTAATTAGTAAAGATGATGTCCTTCTTTGTTGAAGTTGGAAGCATGAAATAAAGAAGTCTAGATCTGGGATAAGAATTAGGAGTTCATTTTTCAAGCCAGCAGTCACATCACTAAGCCAAACATAGTCAATATACAGACAATAAGGGCCTCTGTGCACAGGTGCAGTTGAATACAGCAGTGTTTGGCTCCAAGACCCATCATGAAAGAGCTCACTCCTTCAACAGCCAATATCCCCACAACACACACAAAACATATCTGTAGCTTCATCAGCCTCTTTCCCCTCTCCCGAAGCACCAACAGATGGCTAAATATCAACCTCAAACCACTCTCCTTAATAATCCCAGAGAAAAGTACATGATTTTATTTTCATTTTAAAATGCACAATTTAATGTGATATGAAAACACATGACACTGTTGCAAAACAAATATTTCAAAATTTTTGAAAATGACATGATAGCCACTGATATTCAAAATCCATAATAATGTAATAGATTAACTTGTATAATTACCTTTCTCAAAGAAGCAAAATAAAGATGTATGCTTTCTGGTAGTGGTCAATAAAAATTCATTCCATAACCCTGAGTAGGCTGGTGAGGACAGACCAAACACCAGTGATGTGGCTGTACTCTACAAGTTAGTGCCAGTCCCTGTAGTGGGCAGTGAATCTTTTTCTTACACCAATGGATTGGTTCCAGATGTTAAACAGGGTCCATGCAGAGTACACAGTGGGCAAACAGTAGCCTTGAAGACTGACTCAGCACTGCTCACCGGAGCATTCCCCCCTCCTCCTCCCTCGCTTTTTGTCATGTCACATTCTCCATGTGGAGTGACAGAATCCTCAAACCAATCAGATACTCCTCAATCTATCTCCATCCCTTAGGAGCATCATCCAGTTTAGCCGGGCCAAGGCAAAACTGCATACCTGTCTGAACTAAAATGTTGACAGCAATTGTTCGACTCCAAACCTGTATTTCACTGTAATCTTCCACAGGGGAAATGTGCATCTGTGTATCAGATGTACAAAAGTGAGGTAAAGTTGAGTAATCTCCACTCTTTGAGCTGGTTGCTGCAAGGGTCAAAAGGGACTACTGCAAATACACTGTGGTGTTAACAAAGGTTTGTTCCACTTGGCTATTTTGGGCAAACCCGAGTTAAAAAGACCTAACTTTAAAAACCTTAACAACGGAAACCGTCTTTAGAAACAAAGAGTTTCCAAAATCACTTAAAATTTTAACTTGTACTCTTTACATGGGTTTATGATCGCAGCTGCTCCACTCACATGTAAGGGTCACACCTGAGGCTGATGGATTCCTCCAGCAATTCACAGACCTTGCTTGTTTGGAGCACCATTAACAGAGCTGAAACACTCATGTGGGAATAGTGGTTTAGTCAACATTCTACCAGGGATTTCATTGTTACAATGTCAAATATGTCAACAGATCTGCCTGGAAGTTGAAAAATCTTGTCAAATATATGGAGAAGATTAAAAAATATAGTCTAATCTATTACCCAGTCCATGCCCCTACACTTATATTTTGGCTTCTAGCTAAGTGAGGGCTCTCAAACTTCTGACTTGTTAGAGCTCAGAATAGAAGGGAGGACCCTGTTCCAATCCCATGGCTGGAAGATAACCCAGGACATCTATTTTTCCCCTTCCAAGTAATTCGTGTTGCTTCTTTGTGTACCATCAGAGGAAACTACATTGTGTTGATTCTGGTACTAATGGAAAATCCAAGCTATTGTCAGTAGGGATGTAGAGTATTGTATCTTACACATTTAGAAGGAACATTTAGATTTACTAGACATACATTACTGACAAATCAAACAACAAAAGATACTTATAAAGAACTGTTAACCTTGCTCAACAGGGTTAAAAGCTGAAGTCTAAGATTCTTCCAGGCGGATCAGTAATGTGAATAAACAAGTGGCAACAAACAAGTCCCGATACACAGCAACCCATTCCCAAAGGAAATTTTAGTCAATGTGACGGCATTAACCTAGCCATGCTTGGCCTCACCTGCCTTCTGGGTTGCTGGCCACTTATTGTGTCCCAGGTGCCACTATGGTACTAACATTGCTTGAGTTTTGGCTGCTTTCTCATGGGCATAGAGAGAGCAGCCTTTGAATTGGTCTTGTGTACCTCTTACAGATAAAATTCCCGGAATTTCTGGAGCACAAAGAGCCATACACTTATCTAGTGTCCAAGCAAACACAACATGCATGAAGGAGTATCTTCCTCATAGATGGATGCCTTGACCAATAGGCGGGCAGAGCTGCAAGACAATTTATTTTCCCTTCCTCCCAGACAGCAGTTGTCCTGATATTGGACAGTTCCTATGCTTTGGAAGATGATCCTTAAAGACTGAACAATTAGTTCCATTGGCTAGTAAACGAGTCATATTAGTAACATTATTGGCAAATAGGATCTTCTTCTTTCTCCTACTTTACTCATGCTTTCTTGGGATTGCACTTGCTAATGAAATAAAATAGCTCACACACTCCTGCCTGCCTCAGGCACTGCTTTCTGTGACAGGTGATGAAGACTGGCATTCATGTGAATTACTATATGAACTATGATTGTATCTTACCTTTGGCTGCAGTGGTGGAGCACCAGGGCCTGAAACAGGATCCATCACATAGGTCTTCTTGGGACCAGTGGCTGTGTACATGCCGGGTGGGTTCTGGTTCCCTGCTACAGGAGGATTGTATCCTGGCTCCCGCTTCCAGGTACTCGGGTGACCTTGTTGACCATAGGCAGGATTACAGTCATTTCTGCCTCCATAGGAAGGCCCTGCTGCACAATAGGTTTCATAATAACGTCCTTGGTTGGGGGCATACCCATATCCAGGCTCAGGTTGAAGTACAGGTGGTGGAATATATGCATAGTCTGTACCAGGCCGAGCTGAAGGAGGTGGACATGGCCCAGTGACATGAGCTGGCTGAATGCCACAGCCGTGGGGCCCTGGGCAATACATCTGCGCTGAGGAAGGGCCCGCCATGTAATGAGGGCTGGGTTGAGCTGACTTCACTTGCACGTTAAAGGTGGGCCTAGTAGGGGTACAGGCCGTGGTGTACGAGGCTGGAACTGGCTGAGGCTGGGGTTTGAGTGTTCCTATTGGAGTCACAGGAATGGGGCCAGCTTGGGGGCCGGGCTGTGGTTTCATTGTAGACTTTTTGGTTGCTGTTAGAGGGGGTTGGTTTGGGATGACCATTCTCTTGTGTCCTGTAACAGGTGTGGAGACTGGAGGAGATGATGTTGAACTAGTAGAGCCCTAAAGTAGAAGAAAAATATGAAAACAAATATGACTTCCAATGAAACAAAATAAAAATGCATAAAAATTAATGACTTCTAATTATTGTTTATATATATTTACACAAAAAATAAAAATAAGGCATGCCCCTGCCCTAAAAATTTTGAACTTACATTCAGTTATGTTTTGTGTACTACCAATGAAAAATTGGAGAAAGAAATTAAGGAAATAACAATAAACATCCAGAATCAATAAAACATCCAGGAATAAACTTACCTAAGGTGATAAAAGACATGTATACTAAAACTACAAAACATTGATAAAATAAATTAAACAGGACATGATGGAAAGGTATTTGTGTTCATGGATTGGAAAAGTTAATATTGTTAATTTCCATATATCCAAATTTAACCTTAAATTTATGTGCAGTATCTATCACAGCACTAATGGCTTTAAAAAAACAGAACTAGAAAGGAGAACACTAAAATTCATATGGAATCATAAAAGATCATAAACAGCCTAGTGAATCTTGAGGAAGAACAACATAGCTTGAGGCATCAAAATTCCTGATTTCAAAATATGTTACAAAGCTATGATAATCATAACAATATAGTATGGCCCTAAAGACAGACATGCAGACCAATGGAACATAACAAAAGGTATAAAAATACACACACACATGATCAAATGATTGTCAACAGGGTGCCAAGAAGACAATAGGGAAAGGACAGTATTTTCAATAGATGGTGATAGGAAAACTGGATATCCGATGTAAAGGAATGAAACTGGATCCTTATCTTATACCACCAATTAAAAATGGATTAAAGACTTAAAAGATACAAAATGTGTAAGATGTGAAATGGGAACTTCTAGTGGAAAACTTCATGACATAGATCCTAGCAATAATTTCATGGACATAACATTCAAAGCACAGAAAAGAAAAAAATAAGAGGAAATGTATTAAATTAAAAAATTCTGCTTAGCAAAGGAAACAATGCACAGAATGAAATGGCAATCCATTGAATGGGAGAGAAATATTTGAAAATCATATTATCTGATAAGAGATTAATCTCCAAAATATTTAGGGGCCCCTAATATCTTAGCTAATGATCTGATTGAAAAAAAATGGGTAAGTACTTGACTACACATTTCTCAAAGAAGATACACAAATACCCTAGCAGTATATGAATAGATTCTCAGTGTTACCAATCATAGGCAAAAGTAAATCGAAACCACAATCAGATTTCACTTCATAGCAGTATGAATAGCGACTAAATGTATTTATAGTCAAAACAAAACAAAAAAGGGCAAATGTTGGCCAGAGTGTTGGAATCTTACTACATGGTTGGTGGGAATGCATTCTGGTTCATCCGCTATGGACAATAGTATGCAGGATCATCAAAAAGTTAAAAATAGGACTACCATGTGATCTAGTATTCTAATTATCCAAAACAAGAACTGAAATAAAGATCTTAAAAATATATTAGCATGTGTTCATTTTAATGCTATTCATGATAACCAAGATATAGAATATAGAGATGCTATTGTGACTTTGTCAAAGAGAAGTAGCGAACTTGTGTCTTGACAAGGGATACAGACACACAAAAGGCGCACCTTGTCTGTTCTTGTCTCATGGTTATTGTCAATTCTGACAATGTAGGCATACATTCAGTAGTTAGTATATATTAGATTTTCTACAATGAACTCAGGGGAACACACACAGACCACACGTGCACAAATGCTATATCCCAGCAAGTTTCCCTCCATTAACTTCAAAGGCTTTTACATGTTAAAGATACTTAATGAATGTCTACTGGAAAAATATCATAGAAAAAGACTGATGGGGCCAGCGCTCTGGCATAGTGGGTAAAACTGCCACTTGCAGTGCTGGCATCCACGTGGGTGCCAGTTCGAGTTCCGCTTGTTCTACTTCGATCGAACTCTGCCATGGCCTGGAAAAGCAATAGAAGATGGACCAAGTCATTGGGCCCCTGAACCCACATGGGAGGCCCAGAAGAAGCTCCTAGCTCGCAGCTTCAGATTGGTCCAACTCCAGCCCTGTGGCCATTTGGAGAGTGAACTAGAGTATGGAAGACCTCTCTCTCTCTTTCTCTGCCTCTCAGTAATTCTGCCTTTCAAATAAATAAATAAATAAATCTTTAAAAAAGGACTGCTACAAAGATTCCTACAACAGAAAATTACATATATTAATACCTATATTTATGAATAAGTATAATTTAAAAATGTGCTGGATTTTCAAAATAAAAATATTAAATCATGATGAAACTTCCTGAGCTCCTGCAAAAGCAGAAAATGAAATGAAACATGAAAAGTAAATGCTTGGAAACACCAAATATTCCAGCAAATAAAAAGATTCACTCTGAATGTAGCTAAGTATGTGGACCAGGTGAGTGTTACTACTGTTCTCTTTGACCACAAAGAACAAATAAATATGCTTTAAAATAATTCCTATTCTTTATCCCTTCAAATTTCAATGAAGTAAATCATGTAAAATTGAATAAAAGCTCTCTATTTCTTCTAACTCTGCCTTTCAAATAAGTAAATCTTTAAAAAATACATATAGCTAAATATGTTATTTTTGAACATATAGTTACAATATGTAAAGTATTCAGAAACATTCCAGCACATACACTAGAGAAATCTTGAGGGAGATCGTCTCATCTCTCAAAAGATATCTGTAATATATTTCCTCTAAGGAAGTAATTACACCCACAATTGTGCCATTATCCATCATTCAAAAACTTTAGGAATGTCTAAGTGTGTGTGTGTGTGTGTGTATGTGTGTGTTCACCAAGAAGGGAAGACAAATGAGTGAAAACAATTACTCCTGAGGAGTCAAATCTCCATCAGTGTTTTTTTTATTTACTTGCAAATGTGACTGGTTTTCATTTTCAGAATAGTGACTTTTGAAGTGTTCTTTTTGGGGGCAGACTTCACAGCTGCAGGAGGGTATGCCTGTCATTAGCCCAGTTGCTCAGTCACTATCTCCATTTATAGTTAGGTTTGTAAAGTGTTCAAAATATGAACTCTGGGTTTCTGCTGATCTTGAGCCATTGAAGAGAAGCAAAGATTTTTGCCCTCTTTAACAAATTCCATCTATGCTATGGAACATGGTTGACTAGAAAAATCTGACCCTACATTTTGTGAGGTCTGTCCTCTGTTCAGAAATTCAGAGTCTTTCTTCAGTATATTAATAAGGAATACTGAATTATTAATCTTAATAAGGAATAATGAATTGCTTAATAAGGAAAAAAATGTGTCTATCGGATACTACTGGGATCACCTTCAAGGAGAAGGGAAATAAGACTCCACCAAAACAAGAATATCTAACCTGCTTGAACGATAAAATTAAATGACAAACGTGTCCCTTGAAAGGACAGTATCTAGAATGACAAGATCCCAAGGATGGCTCAAATGATTTGTGGAAAAGAGAAGTGGTAAGAATCAGGATCCGACAAAACAACACAAACTAAACCTCCTTAAGGAGAACTTTCCATGTACACAGGTTGCATATAGGTACAGAGAAGCCATAAGGGGCCCAGCAATAATTTGTTGATAGCAGGGTCTGGGTTGTCATCTCCTCTGGCTGCAAAACCACCAAGGTAGAGCACAGGAAAGAGAGGGTGGGATGGTGAAGAGAATTCATACAGGATTCACGACCTCTTTGATGGGCGGCTGGAAACCCCACACACAGCAAGCCAGAGGGACTTTCTGTGTCAGAAGACTCTGTCAGTGTCTCTCAGTGTGGTACTATTGTCATCTTGAGTTTAATAATGGCTTTCGCCATCTACCCATTCAATGTTAACAGTACTCCCTAATCACTGTGACAATTAGAAAATGCTCCTTTCATTCCAAACTCCCCTTGTCAATAGGTGGTTTCCTCTCTAGTTGAGAAACACTGGAAGTGAATTGTTAGCGAAATTTCCCTGAGAATTTTTACATCTTTACCTCTGGATCTGTCTACATCATCAGAAAGATTATATACACACACAAGCAGACAGGTATATATCAAATTTGACACATTTAGACAAATGAAGTACTAATTTTTGAACCTTTCTATGAAATTGTTACTGATGACAATATCAATATGGTGTCCAATAGTCCACAAGTAATGATACCCTTGATCTGACACTGGACAATTTCTATTTGCTTTCTCCAGGACTGTGTCCATAACTTGAAATATCTCCTATATTATGAAGATTCTCTTCAATTTTCTCTCTCTAGAACTCATCTATATTTTTAATCTGAGGCCTAAATATTCAACTGTTCACTTCAGGTGTCTATTTGGATGGTCCTCATACTTTTCAGATTTAATGTATTAAAATAGTTTCATCATCTTCCCTGAGCCCATGTTTCCTTGGGTTTTCTCATATGCCCAGTTGATGTTCAAATGAAAACACTTAAGAGTCATTCCTGTGCCTATCACTTCCCTTTACAAATTCTAATTCCTGTAGATCCTACTACCTACAGAATCACATAGCTTTCAAATGTACCCACATATCACCATTTCCACTGCTACTGTCCCATTCTGCCATTTTTCATCAAGTGTTCTCTAATAGCATCCAAACTGATCTCCCAGTGTCAACTCTTCTTCCTTTTCAATAAGCCCCTTTTTCAGCAGCCAGAGTGATTTGTCTCAAATATAAATCTAATCACATTGATTTTATGCCTTAAAGTCTTCAACAGGTGAGTAGATTTGTGGGTGCAAAACCACCTCCTTTACTCTCCTTGAAAGCAGCCTGTGATGTTACTCTTACGTTTCATATCTAACATACCAAGATCTTTCACACCTCACAGATTTTGCACATGAACTTCCAGGATCTCCCTGAATTATTTTCATTTTGCTTGCTTAATTCCTAGAAATCCCTTAGGTTTCAACCTGTGTATTGTGGTCCTCAGTGAGTTGGTGGCTGATTTCTCTAGCACAATGTTTACATTTCTCTGTTTGTATCATACATGCATGTGTCTGTTTCCATAGTGGTAGAGATTGGCTCTTTTATTCACTGCTGTTTCCCCTGATAGCACATAGTAGGTATTTAACAAATATTTGATGAATGACTAAATGTGTGAATGAATGGGTCTCCCCAGAAAAAATGCAATCTCAACAGATTACAACTAATTATGCGAAATATTAAATATGTAATTTCCTTTATTGACTTGACAATCAAGAAACTTCGATGAATTCAGTACATGTTTAATTAAAGTAGTGTCATTTGTTTCCCATTCCTCTAAATGGTTTAATGATTTTACTTTTGGAATTTATCAATACTACTATCCTACAAATAAGCATTTGAGGTGTTGATTTTCAATTTAATAGTCATACTCTATACAAAAGTTCTACTGCATACAGACTCAAGTAACTCCTGGTAATAAGTGAGGCACAAATCTGAAACTTACTAATAAAAGAGACAAATACATTTTCAAATAATTTTGAACAATTGAGGCCAGCGCCGCGGCTCACTAGGCTAATCCTCTGGCTGTGGCGCCGGCACCCCAGGTTCTAGTCTCGGTTGGGGCACCGGATTCTGTCCCAGTTGCTTCTCTTCCAGTCCGGCTCTCTGCTGTGGCCTAGGAAGGCAGTGGAGGATGGCCCAAGTGCTTGGGCCCCATACCCTCATGGGAGACCAGGAGGAAGCACCTGGCTCCTGGCTTTGGATCAGCCAGTGCCCCAGCTGTAGCATCCATTTGGGGGGTGAACCAACGGAAGGAAGACCTTTCTCTCTGTCTCTCTCTCTCACTGTCTAACTCTGCCTGTCAAAAAAAATTTTTTTGAACAACTGAAACAAAATACATTTTCAATTAATTACCAGGTAATCATAATACCCCAAATTATAGAAATTCAATCCAAATTATTTATTCAATAAAAATGTATTCAAAGTGTCTATGTGCCAAGTGCTGAGTTAGTGAGCCACATGAGACAAAGGAAATCAGTCACTAGACCCAGAAAATGGAAGCTATTTAATGCTTTGGGCAAAATCTGATGTGATGACTAACCACTTAAAAGGGGAAAGTGGTCCCTTAAGGTCAACATGTAAACAGCAACCTAAAACTTCAAACCTTTTCCTTTCAAATAAATCATTTAATAAATATCTGAAAGGCAAAGTGACAGGGAGGGAAAGAGGGAAATTTTCCATCTGCTGGTTCACTCCCCAAATTGCCACAGTGACTGGGGAAAGCCAGGAGTAGGAACTCCATCCTGGTTTCCCACTTGGGTGACAGGTGCACAAGCATTTCAACCATCTTTTACTATTTTCTTAGGCCCAATAGCAAGAAGTTGGGAAGGAAGTAGTGCTGCCAGGATTAGAACAAGTGCTCTGATATGGATGCTAGGGTTTTAAGCTGAGGCTTAGCCTGCTGCACTACAGTGCCGGCCCCCTTCATTACACATTTATCCCATCTACCTAGCGACATGAAAAACTACTTAAGATGTCTAATGAGAGCACAAATGTAAAACGAAAAACACAGAACATGAAAATACTCATTTGTACAACATGATCAAAGCTACATAGAATGGTATTTCCATCTGGGCAAAGAATCAATACAAGATGGAAAGGAGGCTGGCTGACTTATTAGAAGATTACAGGTATTTTAATTTTGATTTCATTTTCATGACATTTGTTTAAAGTCTTCTCAAGAAGACCTGGTGAAGTGTTTTTCATGTGTTAATTGTCCACTTGGTATGGGTGCTCCTGAGGCAGGAAACACATACTAAAATACCTACTGGTGAACAAAAAATAGTATAGTGATAGCGCACATTTATATAACATCAACTTTGCATAAACATTCTGTGTTGGACGCTGCTTACACATAATCCCTAGCACCAATCATTATCTTACTGTCTCTGTGATCTGGAGGAGAATACTGAAACATGGAGAGATCAACCCCTGCCCCAGGTATCGACTATCAGGTGACAGATCCAGGATTCAAACCCAGGTAAACAAAGCTCCATATTTTATGTAATGAAAGAGTGACAGACCAGATGCAATAAAACATAAGAGGCCTTCTTTGTCCATTTGTAGCTTTCCTATTTTTAAGAGATGAAGATGTGAATAGAGAACTACATTACTGTGCTGGAGGAAAGACAACTGAGTAAATGGGAAAATGCACAGCAAACAACGCTACTCACTGTGGGTATCCGGGAAACTATACAGGGGGTGCGGATGGTGTCTAACTGAGGAGCTCACACTCAAAGGCAGCTACTGTAAACTGTGCCACTAATACCTGCCACATAGAACACAGACCTAATACCACTTTTCTGAATGCAAAGCTTTACTCCATTTTTATTTTTACTTATTACTACTATGTTTTGCAAACACCAGGGAGTCAAACAAAGGATTTCTGGAGGTCAAACGCAGTACAGGAGGTATGATTGCAACTTCTGTTTTAAGTACGGACACTGGCAGACGGAAATACCTAGGGTGACCTAGGCAAGGAAAGGGTCAGCTCCCAACTCAAGGAATCGTCAACCATTTCAGCTTTGCTCCTGTCTACAGTTGACGACGCTGGAAAAGTCACATTACTTCTCTAGACTGACCCCTCGTCTGAACAATGAGATCACAGAACATTCCACTACTTTTCTCCTTCTGCTTTCAAAATCATTTATATTTTCCTTCAATAAACATTTTTCTATATAGCCCACATAAAAGCTGAACTTCATTTGTTGAAGCATAGACTTGAGGAGAATCTACTTGCTCCCTGCTCTTCTAATACTTCTATATAGAAGACACTGTGACATTCAAAATTGTGATAATTACTAGAGTAAGTTCTGAATGTTTGCAATGAAAAGTTAATGCCCAATAACAGCTTTTCCTGATTATTAAGAATTCGTATCAGGAAACTACTTAACACATAATAGCTGAATAAATGAATGGATGGATTGGTTTAAGAGTTTGCACAGCGAGGAAAAATGCAAACACCACTTACTTGTTTCAGTTACGGATGCTATGCCTCATTTGCTATTTGTTTTTCCTCAATAGAAATTACATTGTTATTTTTCCGTAGCTCTGATTTTTGCTTTTTTGAATGTGCTTCCTAATTATCTTCCATAATTCAGGTTCAGTATCCTCAGCTCTACTGCTCTCACCTGGTGCACTCACATTAATCCCATAGAAGGAAAAAAAAAAACATACAGATTAAGAGTGCAGTGTATTAATATACTACAGTAATTTAGAGAAGAGTTTCTCAGCTCTGATTGCACAACACAATCCTACAGGGCTCTTTAAGTACAAATTGTTAAAGACCACCGACTCTAGGAAGTAAAATCTGGGAATTACAAAGGGGAGGTAATGTGGATAATTCCCAGTTAAAACTGGGGTTCAGAACCACTTTTTGTACTTTTGTTGAAATAGAACAGGGGATTTACCTGGAGTTCGAGCCCATGTCAGGAAGGAGATACTCAAATGTCCTTCGAAGGACAATGTTTATAAAATTTGTGTTTAGATACTAGATTAATAATTGCTTCAATAAAATCTTTTCAGATAATCTGGGGGGTAATTTGGTACAAGGAATCAAAATTCCTAGCAGTATATTTTTTCTAAGAATTATTTTATTTATTTGAAAGACAGAGTTACGAGAGAGGTAGAACCAGAGAGAGAGAGAGAGAGAGAGGTCTTTGATCCGATAGTTCACTCCCCAGTTGGCTGCAACAGCCAGAGCTACGGCGATCCAAAGCCAGGAGCCAGGAGCTTTCTTCGGGTCTCCCATATGGGTGCAGGGGCCCAACGAGTTGGGCCATCTTCTACTGCTTTTCCAGGCCATAGTGGAGAGCTGGATTGGAAGAGGAGTACCCACGACTCAAGCCAGTGCCCATATGGGATGCTGGCACTGCAGGCTGGGGCTTTAATCTGTTATGCTACAGCGCCGGCCCCCTAGCAGTCTACTTTTAAACTGGTAATTTTATTTCAAAGTATTTACAAAAAGGAAATGACCACTGACAGCACAAATGATAAGCTTCAAGAAATATTCATGGTGGGGCCGGCATTGTGGTGTAGTGGGTAAAGCTGCCCACTTCAGTGCTGGAATCCAATATGGAAGCTGGTTTGAATCCCGGTTGCTCCTTCCGATCCAGCTCTCTGCCATGGCCTGGGAAAGCAGAAGATGGCCCAAGTCCTTGGGCTCCTGCAGCTGAATGGGAGACCAGCACCTGCATGGGAGACCAGAAGAAACTCCTGGCTTCAGATCAGCCCAGCTCCAGCCATTGTTGTCATTTGGAGAGTGAACTAGTAGATGGAAGACCTCTCTCTCTCTCTCTCTCTCTCTCTGTTTCTGCCTTTCAAATAAATACATAAATCCCTTTAAAAAAGATATATTCATGGTAATATTTATAAATGTGAAAGATAAGGAAAAATTAAAGTAATCAATTTATTATTATTGTTTCAATAAATTATGGAATAATCACAAAATGAAATACTACGTAACCATTAAAAACACAGAAAAAAAGAGCACAGCAAAAAAGTAAAATGACTTAACATCATTTCAAAAAGGCTAAGATTTTTCCACTTGGTGATGTAACTAGCTCAAATATTTGTTTTCAACCTTAGATTTTCCTGTATTTTCCACATTAAAGACAAAAGTAAGGTCATAAATGGTGGCCGCAACCTGGTGATGAGTTAAAATGATATTAAATACTTCTCTCCAAAGCAAAGCATGTGATTTTCATTGGTGCCACTGAGTTCAAATATTGCTGCCAATATACTCTATTACAGCCTTTTCACTTTCTGATGGACACATAAACCACACACACACAGACAAACACATGCCCCTTAGGAGTCCTGCACAAGTTCTTGTCAGAGAGCTGCAATGCTTGCTCATTTCACAGTGCTGTGCTCTGCACACATACACTAGAGCTTGTGACGGGCTATTCTTAATAGTTCTGGAGGCAGAAATGGTAAAAACAGAAGTCTGATGTGGCACTCCAGAGTCATTTTTGTCTTAGAAGCTTTTCCACTTAATTAATTCTCACAGCACTTTTGAACAGGGATACGGCATTGTAAAGACAAGGGGCTCCCTGGACCCTGGAAGACACCAATGCCAGAATGGTTAGCTGTTTTTCCCAGAAATCGAATCCAATCAACTGGGAGCACTCAGATAGTACCTTGAAATTCTTCATTTCCTACTTCCTTGCTGTTAGACAGAGAGGCAGTAATCCAGGCGAGACCCCACTCTCCCAGGTTCATAAAAGCAGCATGTCATCACACTAAGAGCCCAGAGAGCCAGTGTTTGAAGGAGAACCCAAATATCTTTCCAATGAGATGGTATAGCATCAGTTTTCACTTGAGAAGCCTCTGAGGCTCCTGTGGAAATATCCACGTGCCCAGTGCACTCAGTCTCCCCTGGATAAAATGCCACCATGATAAGGGCTGACTCAGACAGCATGGTCTGTCACCTAGGAATGTGGTGACAGGGACTCCAATTTCCCTAGCAGGAAAGCTCACTCACCAAATCCTCTCTTCAACAGCCCAGGCTTTTCGCCAATCAGGCCAAGGCCTTAGTGAAGAATACCAAGACCTGAATCAATTAGCCCACAAAAAATAAATTCCAATCATAGTGAGAAAGTTATAGGTGTATTTTTACATGACTGACAGCACTGGAAGGCGGAATGGTTGTTTTTGCTGAGCGAATTTGTAATGAAGAGCTATTAAAGTGCTCATAACTTATGTTAGTTGCTTACATTAAAATGAAGTCCAAGATGGCTGAGGAAATCACAATACACTGGTGTAATAGAATGCTGTAAGCAAGTCAAAAGGAAGGGACCATGCATGCAAAACTTTTGTTTTTAAGAAAAGTAGCATTAAGAATGCAAATGTCTATTGACAAAGACTATGAGGAGTCTTTAAAAAAAGTTATGGAAAACGCACAGGAACAATCATGAACAATCATGCCAGGGTTTCAAAAACAGACTTATCTTTTAAGTCTACTTTCTATGAACTTTTTGAAATATTCATGTATGTAAACTGGGTATATTTTAGGGTCAGCAGATACATCAAAGACCTCAGCAATGTGACTGGCCAAACTAAAGTTTGTTGATCTTATCTACTACTTATTATGGTTCTAGTTATCACTATTAACTCACTGGTACTCTAGTCCAGTCCACTACAATTGGAGACCTAGTTAACCACAATAATGCAATGAACACACTCACACATGTTTATCTTTTTTAGAGTCTGACCTCTTATTGTCCTCTAGGTATCTAAATTATGCTGAAACTATAATATTTCTAAAATCCAAATCTGATCATTGAATCCTTTATGGAAGTCTTTTTCCCAAAGGCTTCCTTTGCTCTGAAGGTGAAGTCTAAATTCCTCCCTGATAGAACCATCCTTGTGTTTTCCATCCTCCTTTCCTGCTTCCTTCCATATGGGATTCAAGGCTCCAGCCATCTTGTGGACACCCTGACAGGGACACCTTCCCACTTGCTTCCATCCAAGCTGCTAACTGGTATTCAACCTTCAGATTTCCAGGGGAATGACACTTCTTCTGGGAAGCCAGTCTGGATACTCCAGGATTAGGTCAGGTGCCCAGCTCTAGTGCCCCTTTGATAAGCTGTATTTCTGTAGTGCATGGCAACCACGTCTCCAATGTTCCAGTCCCCCTGTTAGTTTCCTGTGGGTGAGGACTTCGTCTTTTTAGCCCAGTGTTCTATCTTCAGGATCTAACACAGATTCTCCGTAACTTTTTAATGAATGAGAGTTGCTCCAATAATGCTTTCATGTCAAATTTCATAAGAGAAAGATGTTTAATAAAACAATAATGGCAGTAGTTGGCTAAATTATAACCAGCCCACACTCTTCTGCATTCCCCATCAGTTTTTTGAAGCAAAACTCTTAACTATGCAGCTAAGAAGGATTTAAGTATGATAGAGGATTCTGCGATTCAATGTAATTAAAACTATTTCTGAGTTAGTTTATGCATTTTGGGTTTCTTAGCTGTAGGTAACAGGAAATGTGGTAAGTGTGGTTCAGCAGTTTTTGGTTATGAACAACGTCTATTAACAGAACCAACCATTTCAAACTATTACAACTACTCAGAGACCATTAAAAGACAAAAGGTGAGTAAAATGGGCTGGATCCCTTCACCCAGAAAACCCTCAAGTCCTTTAGGGCTTCCTCATTTGGATACTTGTGTCAGTGGCAGAAATTAAATGCAGCCACCTTTGGGACAGAGATCTGTAAAGAGTTATTTGCAGAGGTTTATTTGTGTTTAATTAAAACATGCAACGTTCCTTCCAGAATCAAGAGGTGTGAGCTGATTGAACTCATCAATCTCTACCTTCTCCTGGAGGAAACTGGGCTCAAGAAAGATTTTTCCAAAGTGATAAGGCTTTGCGAGGGTCAGGATTTGAATCTGGTTTTCCAGACTCTAAGACCACTGTGCCTAACTTCACAGAACAGAATGACCAGATTTGCTAGTAAACCCACAAAAAGGCAACAAACCCAGTTTTGTGCTTTAACAGAAGCAGACCTCAGAGTATAGACACCAGGCAGTGGTGTACGGAAGTCACCAAGGAGGCTCAATGAGGACAAGTTGGGTTGCTGTGTTTTCTTACTGGAGTTTCCAAAATAGTAGTGGAATTCAGTAAGGGAAGCTCCAGGGTGAGCAAGTATCTATATTTGCTTCAGTGGGAACAAACAGACCCTCATTCACACATTTCCAAAGGAATCTGGGGTGACCAGAAGTAAGGCAAAAGAGGAATAGATGGTGTATTACTGTCCACATAATTCCACGTGTAAAATTTGCTAAGTTCTATTACATATTTCATATAAAAATATGGAAAGGACACCATATTTAGAACACACAAAGCTCACAGCAAAGTCACTAGATATTTGCTCAATTTTTTTCTCTTTGCAAGAAACATTGATTTTTAAATGATCACTGCATTATTTGAATCTGAATGTACGTCAGCCACATTACACACATATATAGAACCATATTATACACTATATGAAGAAATAAGTTTTTCTCCTAACATATTTGTTCTCAGAAATGGAGGCTATTTGACCATTTATTGTAGATGGATAAAAGGGCTGAATCACAGAAGGGTATAATTTCTAAGGAGAGAGCACTTTTGCCACAGAGTAGGAGGAAGGGTAGAAAATGTTTTCATAAAGAGCGACTATTAGGGACAAATAAGAGCTCTATTCACAACCTGTACACATCCCTTTATCCTTGTAAAACAAGCTATGAAAGCACATAATGACTAACTGCAGCAAAATTACTCACATTCTAACTTTGCATAATCACTAAAATGGTTCTGGTTTTTTAACCCTCCCCCTTCAGCAATTCTGTACTTTTCATTTTTTTTTTTTCAACCACAGCACAAATGGTTACAGCAAACGAGTGTACCAGGCACATCTGCTGTTCCAGAAAGAATGCACTCTCCTGTGCCAAATCCATGTCTATCGGAAGAAATAAAAATAAATTGTGAGCAGGTTCAGCAAATGCCCGGATAAAGCCTGCAATGACCACATGCACTAGATCCATTTCTGGTAGTTGGTGTGGCCTGAAAAGGGTGAGGCTTTGGAAGGATGATCTGGAAGCAATGGTCCCTCTCATGCCTGTCTTTGCCACTCAGTCACTGAGTACGTAGTTAGGGTAGCTCCAGTCTAGATTTTCTGGCTGACTCTGAGAAAAATAGGATTCAGTTTACTGTGACCACAGAGGTGAAGGGCCCTTGGTAACATACTTTGCAAATACATGAACAGTCTTCTTTTCAACAACAGTGGAGACAAGAGCAATAATAATCCTGGTTTGCATGGTCCCCCAAGACATTCTTTGTTATTTTATTTCTTTATATGTTTTGGAAAGATTTGCTGGTAGAGCCTATTTGCTATTTTAGATCATGCAATGCAGTAGATACCCTAAGTTTTGGAGTATTAAAGAGATGTAGATTCTCTCTTTGCAAAATAACCACAGTTAGTGGGAAAGCATAGCTCATGGCAGAGACTGCCATTATTTTTAAAATGGTACAAGGTGAGCAAGCTCTTTGGGGGAGCAAGGGCTTGATGGGTAGGCCAAGAGCCAGGGTATCAGCATCACTGTGGAAATCTAGGGGATACACAGGTTCATCATTTGGGACTCATTTCTCCAATGGAACTTGATTCTGAGGGCAAAATGAAGAATTACTATATTCTTCATGCTTTTTGTTTAGAAAAGCAAATAATAGTAAATTCAAACATAAGTATTATTTGACACCACTTAAAATTGGAACAACAAAGCCTGAAAATCTTTGGCCTAAACAAATTCACTTACCTTCTTCTTTGGGGCCCAATTTGCTCTAAAAAATGAGAGGATGTTATTGAAATACTTCTAAGATTTCAGGTTGGCTTACTCAGCCTAAGTGAGATTTTTGATCTCAGATAAATTCTGATACCTGTGGACATTTGGAACGTGTTAAACTGAGACCCTTCTCATTTCCAAAATTTATTTTTACAAATCTCATGATCTGTATATGTTAGAGGAGGCTTGATGCCCTTATGTTATAATATTACAGGAAAATAACAGAAAATGACAAACTTGTACAGAGAACATAATGAATGTCTACTACATGAATTAAAAAACCCAACAATATAAAGCAAACAATACAGATGGAAGATACGAGTAGTAGGACAGAAGTATTTGCTTTTTACTCTTTATCTTTTATAAAATGAGCAAAAATGCTTACATTTAAAACAAAATAGCTTTATTTGTAAAGAAAAACAGTCATATCCCCAAATCTTCTGCTTTCAGAGAATGGATTGCATTTTCCCAAACCACTCAAAAGTAGACATATGATATTCAGTTGGCTGTTACTATATGACTTCAGGATTTATTTTGGAAAATGGTGTCATTCATCTAGGCATTGACCATCTACCGACCACCTTCCAAATACCAGGAATACTTGCAGCTACAGGGTAAGAAGTTACCATTCTTGGCCCCAATGCGTTTAAATTTAGCCAGGGACACAGGCAGAAGACCAGGAAAAGAGAACCTTTCTCAAATTTCCAGATGTCTGAAAAATCCTACCTGCATGCAGTGGACCCATTCCTCTCCCTTCATTTTTTTGACCATGGAGCTGAGTTCCAGACAGCCAATAAACACTGCCTAAGAGGGGTCCTATGCTATGCTGTGAACTAGATAATTCTATGAAAATTCTAGATAGTTCCAGACATGCTCCTGTCTTTGTGACTCAGCTTTCTCTCCAAGATGTTTCCTACTTTACAAAGGCAGCTGAATTCAAGCATTTCTCCCTAGTCTGTTCTTCCTCTGGCATACAACATATCTCAAATAAATGCTATCCCTTAGGCAATTCTTAAGCATTCTCATGTTTAGGAAACAATGTTGTAAACTGAATAACAGTAGTGAAGACTAAAATTCTTCTCCTTGGCCTATTATCACACTAAGAACAAGGTTGCACAAAGACTAAGCCAAGTTGGGCATCAAAACATTAATGAGCAATGAATGAGTGAACATATTCAAGTATAAAATTATTCCTCATTCTCTTAATTTTGTCTGTGTGTGTATATGTGAGTCTTTGAGAGTTTTAGAATGGTTGGCATTAGATAACTACAGGAACACGATAGTCAGCATTAGCTACATCATCATTTGTTGAGAAAGCAGAGAAAATCTACCAGGTGGGGTTGAGATGACACATAGGACTCCGTACCAGAGAGACAATTTACTACAGTTATTCAGTCCATTACCCAATTTCTTCACTCAATATCCAGTATTTAAAAATTTCCAATGAATAACATCTATAGATGATAGGAAACAATTATTCAATAAGATATTTTCTGATTATACAGAGATAAGTTAATTTTGGCTCTTCTGTGATATTTTAATGATGTCTAAATAAATTGGTGTTATTCACTGTCTCTTATAGTTGTGAAAGATACAGGTAAGCCTTCATATACAAAACTTTTTATTAACAGGGTGAAACACATTAGAGAAAATATGAGAAATATTAATATTCATAAAGAAAACAAAAAACATTAATCTAAAACTTTAGTGGAAATAGCTATTAAATTTTAGTAACTTTATTTCCAAACTTTTTGTTTCTATGTATTTGTATATATGTGTGCCTGGTATGGGTGTTGGTGTTTAAATGTGAAAGCTACTTATGTGCAGTTTTCTAACTTATTTTTTCATTTAACATTACATGAACGATCGACAAATTTAAAAATTCTTCAGAAAAGCTGTTTATAGTGTGGTAACCAAGTAGTCAATCTGCTTTAACAGACACGAACACTACAGTATAACAAACTTCCATTTATCATACGTATTTAATTTTAAAAACCAAGACCAAGAAGCAAAGCATTAAGATTTTTCCACTGTCCTAAACTATACTCTCCTCATTAAGAAGTTTGTTTCTCATATCTAACATCTCAGGAGGTGTATATTATATCAAAATGCTAGGTATGTGCTTCTAACAAAAAGGTAACTTCCCACCTACTCAATTTTCATGTATATCAGATAATCCTTCAACCAACCATATAACACACATGCAACCTGATCCATGCCAAATGCCTCACTGTTAAGTTTTTTTTTTTTTATAAGGTTTTTTTTTTTTTTTTTTTTTTTGACAGGCAGAGTGGATAGTGAGAGTGAGAGAGACAGAGAGAAAGGTCTTCCTTTTTGCCGTTAGTTCACCCTCCAATGGCCGCTGCGGCCGGTGCATCTCGCTATCCAAAGCCAGGAGCCAGGTGCTTCTCCTGGTCTCCCATGGGGTGCAGGGCCCAAGGACTTGGGCCATCCTCCACTGCCTTCCCAGGCCATAGCAGAGAGCTGGCCTGGAAGAGGGGCAACTGGGATAGAATCCGGTGCCCTCAACCGTGACTAGAACCCAGTGTGCCGGCGCCGCAAGGCGGAGGATTAGCCTGTTAAGCCACGGTGCCGGCCCACTGTTAAGTTCTGACATTGAATTTCCAAAGACTTGTTGTCTCAAGATATCTAAGAGGGAGCACCTAATAGCAGTCCCTTACGTTGTTTGTTACCATTATTATTATTACCACATTCCTTCCATCTCTGTAACAGGTACTTTGTTAGGAAGCCAGCTGTAGATGACAGGATCAGGGCTGGGTTGAGGGAATATTCATCTGAAGCCATGTGATTATGAAAGGCATAAATGGATCCAGCCACAAAGCTACTGACAAGAGTTTGAAGGAAAAATCCTGCGAGGGCACTAACTCTGGAGTTCAAACTATAGAAATGCTGCCCCAGTATATCCTTTTTCTACATCTTTTTCTTTGTACAATGGTATTTCCCTATCTAAGTATGTACAAACCAGAAGAGTTCAACTGGTGTGGCTGATTCAGTGGAAACTAAGAAAATACGCTTGGAACAATTTTTGTTACGCAAGGTCTAACCCCTAAGCTGGGGTGGATAAATGCACTTGGAACCTGTTGAGACTGCAGTCCATGCAGTGAGGTGATGTTACATTTAGTAGTCTATGGATCCTTAAGAAAGAGAGTAATTTATTTCCTTCATTTGTGAAATCCGTGTGACATGGTATTCACGTCCATGTCTTAACAGAGAAGCCAGACATCTTTTGGAGAAGCACAACAAGGGTATGCAAAGTGATCAAAATCATTTTACTTCTGGCCAGAATTCACAGACTTCATCTTTCTTCTGGTTCTGAAAATCATCACGTGGCTGTGGAGATTGCTCGATGAATACTTAGGGGTACGGAGGAGTAAATATCAAAGAACAATCACAGCAAAACCAAACTATACTGGATGTTTTGCTCCAACTCTACTTGCGTAACTAGAACTAGGACATGAGGGTCAGAAAGGGCCATCAGCTTGGTCCTGACCTGAGAGATTTCCAGTGGTGCTGAACCTTAGAATGAAAGGACTTTAGAGATCACAGGGCATGTAAATATTCATAGAACTCAGTTCTGGAGATGGAGCCACACTAGTCTGCTTTCCTACCTGTGGCCTGGGTTACAGCAGGGGACTGGATAACCCTTCAACTTTGCCACACTCCTCACCACTCCATACTAATTTCCAGTTAGAGGCTAGCTAATTTCTTTTACTTCTGTAAGAGGTAATTTTTTTTAAATTACTTTTTGTTAATGAAAGAATTTTACTTTAGGAAATATGGACAAAAAATGTAAATTTTTTTCCTGATGGTCTCCATGTAAATGAGGGACCTCCAAAGAAGGAGAGTACAACCTATGACACTATTATGAAACAAACCATATTTTTGATCTGTTTGATATCACATACCTGGATCTGCAATAATGAAATTACCCTAGGATAAATGAATTGTCCCTCAGCAATGAAGAACAAAAGAGGTTATTCAAGCCTATGTAAAAGAGCTCTGTTCAGTACAAGAGAAACAAAAAGCGGACGTAGAAATAATTCCGCAAAACACACAAAATGACAGCAATAACAGAAAGCAGAAACAAAACCAAAATCAAGCAAAAATGAGCAAACACAGAACTTCATGTCTACAAATGCAGCTATATAAACTGTACATTTCAAGTCTTTAACTCAAAATTTGCTTTCACATGAATCTACAGTCTTAAAAAATCCAATAATAAAATATCACATTATATTTGTGAAACTATGATTTTTATGACTTATTTTAAAAACATGGTCAAATAAGTAGCTTCAAAGCATAAAATCTGAGGTACTTTGAGCCTCACAAGTTTTCAGAAGTAAGGAATATTGTAACATAAGTTTTATTGTGGAATATTGAGTATTCAAACTTTATTTCAGAGTATAACCACTTGAAGGACACACCAATACTAAGGGTTTTAGAACATTAACTATCTCCCGGTAACTCACCAACAACCAAATCATGCAGGCAATGATAGTTCTCTCCATGGTCTCTATAAAGATCAAGTGAATGTGCACAAACCACGTTTGAAAGTAGCCTATGCATCTAATTATCATGATAAACAATACACTTTAAATAACACACATAAGAAATCTGCTTCCATTTTCCTTTAATAAGGAATACATGATTGTAAGTGAAATGGAGGGAGAAACACAAAAGGAACTCATGCATTGCTTAAATGGACTAAATGTAGTTCTTATTTTGGTTCCTCCTAGCCTCTAAATTTTTAGACCTTTCCGATGCATAAAAGTAGTAAGAATCAATGTGACAAGAAAGAGCATAGCATATATATGCAAAAGCACATCAAGTAGGATTCAGGGGATACTTCAAAAAGTTACTGGAAAATGAGAAGTTGGGTGTGGTTTATAGATTGTGATAAATATAGCATACTAACATGAGAGGTTAACAATAGGGGAAGCTGGGTGAGGGGTATATGGGAACTCTACTACTTCACAGTTTTGGTTAAGTTAAAACTGTTCTGAAATAAATGCTTATTTTGGTGCAAAAACTTGAAATACACATATCTATGTCATATAGATATGTGATAACCCTCCTGCCCTGCTCATGAATTAAGCCCGGGAACTCATCACTGTGTTCTTTGGAGTAGGAAGAAATCTCTCACAGGAGATCCCTGGACTGAGAGAATACACATACCACCAGTCAAAGAGGCATCACAAGCTTACAAATACCTGTAACATACAATGCAGAGTGTGAAGCAACACAGAGAGGACATTATGCTCTAAGGTGAATTATTCCCTGTCTGGCAGGAACAGTGTGGCACTCCGTTGTGGGCAGGGAGGATTGGGACACAGAGACGGCTGAGTGTGTGCACATTTGCACCTGCTTTAGAGCAGGAGGTTAAGGGTGCCTTTTCCCAGAGAATAGAGACAGACCAAAGGCCAGGGTATCTATGGAGAATAGCCACATGTGGCAGGAATCCAGTAACAGCTGATGGATAATATGTGCTAGTCCTCATCTGAATGCTGTCCATATAGCTGATAAAGAGACTTTTTATCACCGTTTGATAGATGAGGAAACTGAGGGCTGATGAACCTAAGCAATTTATCCAAGGTCACAGAGAGACCTAATGTAGGAATCTGAAACTAGCCTGTGGCTGCAGTGTGGGTCTGTTGGCTACCTCTATACAGCATCAAGGCAAGCACCCAAGATCAAAATGAGATCCCAGCAGATTGTGAAGGCTAACATCTGCGTTTAATTTTAGTTGACAAGTAACCTGATAGAATTAAGGGACACATATTGGGGCAAAGGAAGGGCAAGAGAGGCACACTAAGTACTGAAAATAAAAAAATACATGATGGGGACAGCAATTACTTTCTGAATAGAGGCGAGTGATGTTTCATTAAGAGAAAGGACACACACACCTCTGATGCAAACGAGTTCTGTTTAGCTGAGTTGACATTTGAAACATTCTTGAAAAAGGCAGTTTGCAAAAAGGTTATTTTATTGAAGCCCTATTGTCACAGCTCTATGTGCTGTTCTGTATCCACATACATTTCAGTTTAAAAGATGATAGTATTTTTAAATATTTATTATTTCTTTATGGTGAACACATTCAAAATCCTTTTGTTCAGCTATGAAAAATGTTTGAGGACACAGATAAGTTTACTCAGCTTTGCATATTACACAATGTAATAGGAATGTAAAAGGAAATAGCACATGACACCCCATAAATGTGTAACATTTTTATGTATCAGCTAAAATACATGACAGGATCAGCCCTCGTCTAGACTGTTGAGGAACAACTTACTATTTTATTCCTTTTAGTATTTTTGTTGTTGTGGTTGTTGTTGTTGTTGCTCTGTTTGTTCTACATAAGACCACTGGTTGAACTCTGTAATCAATGCACAATAATTCTTAGGCATTTAAAAATAACAGAAAAGTGATCTATGTTAAATAATAGGAGTGGGAATAAGAGAGGGAGGAGATATATAGGTTGGCACATGCTCACTCGGACTTACCTCCAATGGTGGAACTAGAAATGTGCCAGGGGATTTCAACTCAATCTTACCAAGGAGGCAGGTACCAATGCCAGAGCACTTGGTAAAGTGATAAGTATAAATACACAACCGATCAAAAAGATAGGGTATGTGTCGAAGAGATTTCACAAATAAGACCAGTGTAAGCAAATAATGAAGGATAGAATTAAAAGGGAGAGAATGATCCTGCGGGGGAAGCAGGACACACAGCAGACTCATAGAATGGCAAACGCCCAAAACAATACTCCTGCCTCAGAATCAACCCTTGGGACATTCGGATCTGGCTAAAAGGTCCATGAGAGTCTCACAGGCATGAAAAGCCATGACATGGTGGCAAAAAACAATCTAAATGAAAGACCCTGGTGAATAAGACTCCAGCAGAAGGAACAGGCCATCAAGGAGAGAGGCGCCTTTCTCTGAAGGGAGGAAGGAACCTCCACTGTGACACGGTCTTGACTAAACAAGTTCAGAGTTGGTGAACTCAAGGGGCTTCCATAGCCTAGACAGCTCATAGCAAGTGTCTCGGGTGATTGCTGATGTCATAAATAAGAGTGCCAATTGTTAAATCAACAACGGGAGTCACTGGGTACATGCTCCCCACGTAGGATCTCTGTCCTTACTGTGTTTTACTATGAAACGTAAAAACACTAGTAGTCGAACAATACCCTATACCTTGTGCGGTTGTGTGAATGCAGCCTGTTGAAATCCTTGCTTAGTGTATACTAAGTTGATCTTCAGTATATGAAGGTAATTGAAAATGAAACTCGATGAAGGGCGGGATGGGAGAGGGAGAGGGAGAAGGAGAGGGGAGGGCCACGGGAGGGAGGGAGGGAGGTTGGGGGGGAAGCCACAACAATACAAAAGTTGCACTTTGTAAATTCACATTTATGAAATAAAAAACAAAAAAAATACATTAAAAGGGGAATATTATTTTTAAATGTTAATGTTTTTTCTGCATGTGTAGGGCATTTTGGAATTTTTCCTCGCAGAACATCTAAGGGAATTTAATTACCATGTTAACACATTGCGAAAATTAAAACGGCATCAAGGATGCCACAGAAACAGAAGCCTCGTCTTCCACTCATTAGGAAACATGTCAGACCAATGCACTGTACACGTGGAATGACCACTTTTGTTTTGCCTGACTTTTTTTTAAGATGTTGGAGGAAGGCAAGAACACAAAGCAAGGAGGCAAGTTACACATTAGTCACTGAGCCTCTTATAAAGTGAGCTCTTAACAAGAAATGTATTTTAAAGAAAGTAGAACAGTGCTAGATTCTATAACATTCCTTATTGAGTGAAAGTTTCAAGTACATTGCATCAGATGACTCTGGCCCGTAATCTCTTAATCTAAATTCAAAATTCAACAGACAGAAAGCACATAACCACTTTAGGAAAGGCTGTTTCAAAACATACTGCCTTTTTATTAGCCTATTATACAAAAATTATGGTAATTTCTTAATGAAGTTATGGAAACAGACCACATTATTAATTGTATTGTAAATATAATATTTAATTAAAGATGCATTATGTTGATAGAATTTAGCATCTGGCACTCTGGTTTTGCAGACCGTGTAGTGTAACAACATGAAAACAATCACTATAAATACCCTCTTGTGCTCCAGCCCTCTGTAGAAAGTCAGCATTCCTGAAACAATATCTATGGTCCACTCAGAGGTGACCATCACACTGCCCACTGCCCAGCATGCTGTACACCCGTTTCCCTTACAAATGCTTTTTCTAGAAGCACATGTTACAAGACTGCTGCTTATGAAGCTCATGCACAATCAACTACTTCTGATTTTTCAGACACTCGAATGACTTTTATTAGTTCAACACCAAGTTGTCTTTTATATACTTCCCCAAATTCTCCAGATTCCCTTTTAATGTCAATTAAATATAGTCAATGGTGGACTAATGAGGCCTATTTAGCAGCGATTCATAATTTACTGTGCACGCACTGTTCCCTGCAGGCCTTTTTCTTTCCCACTAAACCGTAATCATATCTCATTACCATTGCTTCATAACTATTTTTTGGTTTAAATTTCGTTGCTGGCATTTAGTTAAGAAAAAGATGCTTCCATAATATTATATAACCTTTTCCTCTTAAAAATGTCAAGTCAAAATGTCCCTCACTTAACAACACTGCAGTCAAATTAAGATAGCTAACCTCAACAATAATAAGAACCACAGAAGAGTTTTTCCTTGGCTTAAAAGTTATTCCATGTTACTGTGTAAACTCAAACAAAACTGCATACAGCCTATTCATTAGGTAGTAGTTAATTTGTCCTACTTAAATGTAGAATGCAAAAGGTCTTTATACCTTAGCCTGCCTCAAGGAGACCCTCCCCAAAAAACTGATCTTTTATTATAAATGCAGCCATATTTACTTGATGCTATAGCCACCTTGAAGAGGAATGAAGAGATTGCACAAGACTTTTATCTAAAAATTACAGATCTGAGTATATAAAAATATACAGATATATGTTTGTGTGTTTACACATATGTTACATATATTTTTTAAGGGAACAGATATAATCTTGACAATTCAATTATAAAAAAGTATATTTACATGTTTTCTATTTTCCCTGTAAAATACCCAAATAAATGCACACTAATGGTTAGCAGGTTTTCAATTGTTAATGGTTCTGACATTTTCAACTTGGGAATTTAAAATCCAGATTTGTAGCCCAGGGGCAAAAGCAACAGGTACAGCTAAGATTCAGGAATGAACAGGAGAATGCCAAGTCCTCTGTGCTGGCCCCTGGGTTGGATAAGGGGACACTTCTCTTTGTCTCTCCTGTTCTTCACTGGGGGGCAGTGTAGCCAGAGCTGTAAGAAAACCTTCCCACTCTACTCCCCATGACTGCATTGGGTTACCAGACCATAACATGCTTAGAGCCACAAGTTCAATAAACTCTAGGTTGCTATTCTCAATTTTTGAGGACTGTAAATGCTCTAATGAGTCATTGGTTCTTGCAGAATTAGAAAAAATAAAAATTTAGGTTATATCACATGCTTTATTTATTCATTTGTCTCTTTCCATTTTTAGCTGAATTCTGGGGACCTGAGAAGATCAAATTCCATGCATATTTGCCAGTTCTTGGTGGAAAAGTTCTTTTAAAAAATAGAAAAATAATAAAGAAAATAATTTTAAACACTTCGGGCAGTGATGTTTCATTTCAATGATGCTAACAGTTTGTTTATATTTTTTAAATTTTTTATTTATTTAAAATGTAGAGTTACACATACATACAAAGGAAGAGACAGAGGAAGAGACATAGAGAGGTCTTCTATCTGCTGGTTAACTCCCCAAATGGCCACAACAGCTGGGGATGGGCCAGGCTGAAGCCAAGAGCCAGGAGCTTCTTTCAGGTCTCCAACATGAGTGCAGGGGTCTACACACCTTGGGCCCTCCTCTGCTGCCTTCCCAGACACATTAGCAGGGAGCTGGATCAGAAGTGGAGCATCTGGAACTAAAAATGGCACCCATATGGGATGCTGGCACTGCAGATAGCAGCTTACCCCCACTATGCCACAGAGCTGGTCCCCATCCACATTTTTACAAAGCATTCTAGAAATGTTCATTTATGGGGGCCGGTACTGTGGTACACTGAGTTAAGGTGCTATCTGCAGTGCCAGCATCCCACATGGGTACTGGTTTGAGTCCTGGCTGCTCCGCGTCAGATGCAGATCCTTGTTAATCACCAGGGAAACCAGAAGAGGATGGCCCAAGTCCTTGGTTCCCTGCATCCATGTGGGAGACCTGGAAGATCAGGGCATTGCAGCCATTTGGGGAGTGAACCAGCAGATGGAAGCGCTCTCTCTCTCTCTCCTCTCTGTGTAATTCGTTCAAATAAATAAATAAATCTTAAAAGTTCATGTATACATGAAAGGAATTTCTCAATTTAAGTCACAAGGGGGAACTTAGACAATCCTGACTTTTTTTTTCTTTTAAAGATTTATTTTGAAAGCCAGAGTTGCAGAGAGGTAGGGAGGGAGAGACAGAGAGAGGGAAAGAGAGAGACTGACTTTCTATCTGCTGGCTCACTCTGCAGATGGCTGTAATTGCTAGCACTGAGCCAGGCCCAGGTCTCCCATGAGGGTGGCAGAGACCCCAGTTCCTGAGCTATCTCCTGCTACTTTCTTAGCAGAAAGTTGGATCAGAAGTGGAACAGCCAGGACATGAACCCGTGTCCACATGGCATGCTGGCATCACAGGCAGCGGTTTAACCCACTATGCCACGATGCTGGCCCCTATCTTGACCAGTTTTAATGCTAACAAAAATTAAAAAAAAAAAAAAAAGAATGAAAAAGCAAAATAGGGGTGTTTGATGAGATCTGGGCTGAAAAGCAGAATAGTGGGACAGTATTGAAAAGAAAAACCCAAACATAGAAAGATGAACGAATAAAAAAAAAAGGAACAGGATGTAGATATGAATAATTTAGATTAAAAACAGGAGGAATAAGCTATGCCAATAAAGACACAGTTTAAATAGAAAATGTCCTGTGATTAAAAACCATGATGAAATTCACACACACACACACACACACACCCAGAACTTGGGGGAAAAAAGCTAGGTTTATTTTTTTCTAATCTAAAACTGGAAAGAGGAGCTTAATTTTTAAAGAAAAAAAAAAAGTCCCTCACTTAATTCTGTCTCTTATCAGAGAACCTTCTTTGTCAGTTTTAACAGCAGATTAATCACTTTCGCAACCTACAGAAAAAGTTTTCTGGAAAGCATAACAGCCTGCAAGTGTAAGTGACAGAATTACTCTTCCTGCAGCTCCACCGCCTACAAATTCTCTCTCATCCATGACTCAGCGTGAGGTAAAAGGAGCTAATGAAAAGGGCCACATTTCCTTTTAAAAATTGTGAACATTCAACATACAGAACTGTTAAAAAATCCCCCCAAAGCTTGAAGGAAACATGCTGAGGCTCTCCATGAATGTTTCTCAGTTACATACCTAGAAACTTCCTTCCATATAATGTGAAAAGTGTCTTTGTTGTTTGCCTCCTATCCCAGATCTGATGTTACCATCGATAATGGCCTGGCTACATACACTGAGTTCTGTCTTCCAATGTGTACGATTATCATCGGGAACAGATAGAAATGTTGCTTTGCTGAACCCAAGATTTCAAGAGGAAAGACAGGAAACTCAGAACACTGCGGAGGAGTCGAGACTTGTCCTGGGGCTTTCCCTGGATTTGATTGTGCAAACAGCTCTACAGAGGCAGGTTCCCATGGATCTATTACAGAGGCCGTGGGATTACATTTTGTTTTCTCCTACTCAAGCATTTTGATCACCTTGTTGGAAATGTAGTCACACTGGTCCCATTGTAAACATTGATCAGTATTTACTGAGTGTGCAGTGTTTGCTAGGCACTGGGTAGCAAGGACTGGCAGCTTCAGACAGTCAAGGTCAATGGCCAATGTCCTCATGGAATTTACAATGGGGTAGAGACAGGCCGACAGTTTGGAAGAATCTGGTGGCGAGAGAAAGCATTTGCAGGGTAGAAAATATAGGAATTAGGAGGCTCAGGAGAAACACAAGGGCATCTGAACCAAATGAAATCGGGGGAGTCTGCTGGACATTTCTTATGGGAACTTGTACTTATGTCGAAACACAGAAATAAGAAGCTAGGGTCATAAACAATGCTCTAGGCAAAGAGAATATCATGTAACTGTTAGCAGCAACTTGGGGCCTTTGGTGCTCTGAGGAAAGGCAGCATGTGGCTAGAGCTTGCGGCACCACCATGGGAGCAGGAAGAAGAGCAGAAGCCAAAGAGGCATGCAACATCTAACAAGAAAATTGCTGTGACTACTGTTATTTTACTTGTAGGGAATAAACCAGAAAGGGTTATTTGTCCAAGATTGCATAAGAATGTGAGTGACATTCAAATCCATTTCTATTTGATTTCAGGGCCTGTTTTCTTAATCACTGTATTACACTACTGAGTTAAGGAGATACGGGTCAGACAGGGGAGTAATACAGTCAGATCTGCATTTTAGGAATAGCTTCATAGATAGACTGGGGTGAGGGTAGGGGAGTGACTACAAGGAAACCAGTTAGGAGGGAATTACCGAAGGTTCATGACAGATGACAGGAATCTAAACTTGCTTACCAGAAGCACAGATGGGTAGAAATAGATTTGTGAAATGTTTAGGAGATAAGAATGACAGTAGGGAAAGTCAGGAATCTAGCCATAATACCCCAACTTTGAAAAACTGTTTAGATGATGATGCCATTTAATGAGACAACATAGGAGAAGAAGGAATTCCAGGTTGAAGCTAATGAATTTATTTTTGACACACAAGCTGAGATTTCTATTGGTAAATCCTAATGCACATGACTGATTTCGTAGTTAAAAACTTCCAGATCCAAAGTGCAAGAAAGTTAGATGGGACAAGTTTATCAGTGTCCACAGGTGGGGCCACAGGTGTCAAAGAGCATCCAGAACAGGCCCTCTGAAAAACAGTCCCCACATCCTCATCAAAGAGAAAATGCAGGAGCGAAGGAGCTCCTAATACAGAAGTGTTTAGAAGGGCAGAATGGAAACCAAGAGTGTGTGGTATGCAGTAACCCTGGAAGTGGGCAAGATGACTGACCGTGCCGCCGTCAGCAGGGGCAGGTACACAAAGTGATGTCCTGAAGAAAGCCTACAGAAAGAGGGGCAAGGGTAAGGAGAGAAACCAGAGACTCCACATTGGAGCAGAAAAGAAACACCAGCATAGGCCAACGGAAAAACAGACACAGGTACCAGGCAAAGAGGATCAGGGGTGGAGGAGGAGCTTCCTGCACGTGACAGCTGGAAGGATACAGGCCTGAGCTCAGAGGTTGGTTTGGTAGTTTAATTTTAAGGAGATAAAATAGAGACAAGCATTGACAGGACCCAGCTATAATCATGGGCCATGTAGGTGGTAGCCGAATGGGTCTAAAAGTCACAGGAGATGAGAGGACAAAGGATCAAGCGGCCAGAAAGTTGGGTTCTGAAATCTTCCAACAAGACTAAAAGCCTGAGCCTTGACAGGGGAGACTGAGCTGTTTGCCCTTTGTTCCGTAACGGAGAGGCACGGCTAGGAGATTTAGCAATTACAGCAATGGGGAGGAAAGTGGAGTCGACCCAAAGGCCTTTAACCTCAAAGCAGACATAAGCACAGCACTAAACTGCAACTCGGGTTGAGAATGCGAACAATTCTGCTTTCAGCCCTGCCAGACCAGAGCTATCAGAGCGCAGCATGCCCAAGGCAGACCGTGGCCGTGTCCTTCCCGGTTCCCTGTGCTCACCCTCACTGCCAGCCACCATTCCAATGCCCATGCTGCATTCTCACAGCTCTGCTTGCACCCTTTCTGATCTCCTGGTTCCTTGTCCTCAAGAGTCCACTGCATTTCTGCCTCAGATCTATCTTCGGCACAAAGATGTATCGGTTTTGCTAGGCTCAAGTCTTCCACTACTCAGCCAGCGTCTAGGTGTGGTTGGGAAGGTACTGCATGTGATGAATGTCAAGAAGGAAGATTATTCCAGATGACATGGGTGGGCCTGACCCAAGCGGTTAAGAGGCCTTCAGGGCAGAGAGGAGGATTCCTTAAAGGGAAGAAACTGCTTGTGGACGGCAGCCCTGACGCATGCCACAAAATTTCAGCCAGTCCTTCCTGGCTGAGACCCACTCTGCTGGGATGCTGGACTGCTCAGCCAGCCCACACAAGCACGTAAGTGACTTTCTCACAATTAAGGTTGCATCTGATGAAACATAGCTCCGTACTGTAAAACGAGAACACTAGGATTACGTCTCCCGGAGGGTCTTTCTCAACAAGCCTGGGGCTTCCTGAATCCCTTAGAAAGTTTCAACTATCCCACAAGGGGCTTGGGTGGGGGCAATTACCCAACACAGAAATCTACCAAAAATGCCTTCAATAGTCTGTATAGACAATGTGGTAATTAAAGCCAGGAAGGCATTTTAGGTCATAGTTTTTAAAATTGGGAAATAAAGAATCTACTTCTGGAAAACAACTTCAATAGTATTGACTCCCATGGAAAGGATCACAAAATGGTGCTGCCTTTTGGTAAAACAGCTCCTAGTCTCTCGTCAGTTCAGTTGCTGTGGTATGATGGTTTGCACATATCAGGGTGGAAACTTGAACTCTATTGAGATTTCCTTAAAATATACTGAGATCTAGAGTTGTTAATAAAATTAGATCTTGACCAACTGGAAGTACTGCTCATTTTTTTCATGTTTAATGTAACTGCTTTTTTTGAATTTTTAGGTTAGTTTTGTCTTGTTAACACAGAGATACAATGAACATGCATCATCTTTTTGTGTTGAATTCTGATGTACAGAATGCCAAGGTTCTAAATTTTAGTATGACACCATCATTTTCCGCCCGTGAATGGTAGGTATCTTTTTCCATGTGGTGCAGACTGGATGCCAGCAGGTCTAGCGTGAAGGCTTCTTATCTTATAGTGTTCTTTCCTGACACGCTGCTGGCTAAGAAGGTTTTGAGACACATTCCCAGACACACCTCCCTGGTCCTTGTCTTCCCCACCCTCAGCAAAATCCCAGGGGATGCTTTTGGCAACATTCAGTGATTGCTTTGGCAACTCCAACCACATTCCTGGAATCCATTTGCAAATGCTGGTCAGTCCAGCCTGTTTCATTCCCTTTTTGGTATTACTCAATCAGTAAAGGTTAAGTATATGTGAATTATCATAAATTTATTTTTATTCTACAATAACCACCACCACCACTCTCCCAACATACACGCTTTTTTTTTTTTTTTTTTTTTTTTGGTAAGTGATCACTGCCTACCAGGCAGAGGAAATACATTTCACTGAATGGTTTTCTAAAATCAAAACTCCATCTGGGCTGGAACTGAGACAAATATAGGGATGATCATTTATAACATTAATACTGGCTACCCCAAGCCATTGAAAGAAGCTCACAGTGGGGAAAGGGTCTCCAACCTTTTCCTGAAAATACTTCCAAGGCTGGGTCTTGGCTCTCCCCCTTGCCGAGATGCCGACTGCAATGGCAGTACAGGCAGCTGGTGATCACATTGTGAGTCAGTGCACCACGGCGGGAGAGGAACTAACTCAGAATCGTAAAACAGAAGTCTCAACTAGTAAGTGCTAAATGTGGTCTCCTTAACTGGACAGATCAAATTGAAAAAAAGAAAAAAAAGTGAGAGGTTGATTTGCTAAAGTGAGTCTCCTTAAAGTGAAAAAGAATATTTCCCCTTTAAATATTCAGATACAAAAAAAATCCTGACTTTTCACTCAGGATTGAGTTAATACTATAATAGTAGTTAGAAAGTTATAGCCTGACATGGACTGATGAGAAAACATTATACAAAGAAAAAATATATACATATAGCAGGGGTGATCCTAGGAAAATATTCATGGTAGACATCTGGGGAAATAAATCACACAAGTTTTAGCTGTTAGAGACTTGAACTCTAGCTCCCATGAAGTCAATCAATAAAGGTCTTAAAGCAACTTGAAAAGGGAAAGGGGAGAGGAGGAAATAACTGTCACTCAGCTTGCACAGGAGTTGCTATGACCACCACACAGGTAGTCAAGTGTTCTGTTCTCTCTTGTCAGGGTAATGGAGGAGGTGGACCACACTCTTCATTAAAGACTGATAGTGATGCTACAAATCATAGTTATACCTCTGCTTTGAGATAGGTTCGTTACTAGTCAAAGACATACAGATACAAGGGCAAACAATTTACTTCCAATTTTTTTTTTTCCTTCTACTACACCATGTTTAAGATCTAGGTTTTCAAAATTTCTGCTGTGAAAAATGCTGGATAGTGGAAGAGATGGAGACATATATACATAAATTTATTTTAAAATATTTATTAGGATTGGTGTTTGGTACAATGGTTAAGCCATTGCTTGGGATTGGTATGTCTGGGTTTGAGTCCCAGCTCTGTTCCCTATTATAGCTTCCTGGTAATGTACACCACAGTTGGCAGCAGCGGGTGGGTAAAGTACTTGGGTCACTGACATCCATGTGGGAAACCCAGCTTGAGTTCAAGCTCTCTCTTAGCTCTAGTTATTGCAGATATTTGGGAAGAAAAACCAGTGGATGGAAGATCTCTGTCTCTGTTTCTCTTTCAAATAAATAAAAATAAGCAAATAAATGAATCAAAACAAGTACATTCATAAAATATTTATACAAATTGCTGTATATAAATATGAAATAAAATAAGATTATAGAAACCTTCAAGAAATGTAGAGAAATATAATAGGAAGTCTCAGAAATAAGGGCATATTTCCCTGTAGCTTTAGAAACTATGAATTTGTACTTCTATGTACAATTCAGATAATATAGAGTTTACATCTAATTAAGAGAAGAAAATATCAGACGTGGAATAATTAGGATTTTTCCTCCTCATTCCACATGAGGACAAACTAGATGAGATGAATCTGGTATTGTCAGGTACACTGTTAGGATCATTAAATTAAAAAAAATATTTATTTTAATTTGTAATGTGAAAGACAAAAAGACAGAGAAATTGTTCATCTTGTTTCATTTCCCAAATGCCCACCACAACTAGGGCTGAGCTTGGTCAAAGCCAGATATGTTGAATTCAATCCAAGTCTCCCATTTGGTTGGCAGGGAACCAAATATTTGAACCACAACCCACTGCCTCCCAGGGTGTCACTAGCAGGAAGCTGGAATCAGAAGAAGATAGGACTTGAACACAGACACTCTGACAGGAGATGTGGGCATTCCCAGTGGTGTCTTAACCATTGGGCCAAACAGTTGTCCTTTGAGAAGTTTAAATCCAAGATTCTACTACTATACACAGTAATATCAAAAGTATTCCCAAATGAAGTATTACACAGCTAGACAGTATAGTGAAGGGATTCCAGAGAACTTGAGATAGGGAGCTTGGAGGTAAGAATACCACTACTGCTCCACGTGAGATTATCACACTGCAGCTACAAAATGCTTCACACTTTCTTCACAACAACTCATTTTTATTACCAATATTATTGTTGGTCCCTTTTTCCCAAGTGGAAATAAGGGTCCAAAGTGACTACAATGATTAAGGTCATCAACCCAGTAAATGGTGGATCCAGGGTTTGAATGAATGTCTTAATTATTTTAAAGGTGGGAAAAGTGAGACAAAATGTATAAATTTTCTGAAGACACACACTTCTCTTTCCCATTTTGAATTGTAGCTTCTGGATACCTGTCAAGGACAATGAGGGGAGTCATGGAAACATCACTGGCCAGCCCCCTACCCCCATCAGTCTCATTCTAGACAGAAAACACCTACAATTTTTTTTTGCAGGAAAAAACTTCGATATTAGAACTTCAAGGATTCAGATCTAGTGTTTTCAAGTCTTGCTGTTTTAGTTTCTGAGCTATTCAAGCCAGACTCTGAGACAATGTGGTATTGAGAAAAGAGCACTGGACTTCAACTTCCAAATCCTGTACTCAAAACTTACCAGCTCTGAATAGTCCTGGAAATAAGTAAGCCATGTCTTTTACCTCTACCTCTTCTATAAAATGAATATTGATAAAGTTGATGCAAGTAGCAGAGGTAATAGAAAATATAACTCATAGTATGTGTTACGTGGAAAGAACTAACTCAATAGTCTACTAGCCTACTATCTACTATCTCAGGGAGTGAGCTAATATCCCACTTCTATAATGTCCTTTCCTCCAAGCTGGTGTCACTGGGCTGAGCACTGCTTCTATTAACTCAGTTCTGTTTACATTCTGTATATTTAAAGGAAATTCGTCCACTGATTTAAGCAACTCTTTGGCCCATCAAAAATTGGTGAAAGATTAAGTATGAGAGAGCTGTAATCTTTCCTGAACGAAATCTGGATTTAAACCAGTGGTCTGAAGTGAACCAAGAACAATCTAAACAGAGAACATGAGCCTCAGTAGTTCAGAGCAGGGACCTAAATCAGCAGACCTTTGAAGGTTTGGGAGTGGAGGGTACTCAGTCAACAGGAAAAATCCATCTGAGGTTTTTTTCTTGCACTTCTACATAGTTCCAACCACAGCTAAATGCTCATGGTCCAAAAAGATAGGTCCAGTTTATCCCCTAAATCCAATGATACAAAGAGGTATGTTTTTGTTTGGTTTAGTATAAAAGCCAAGAATCCCAAGGATCCTGGGAGGCAAGAACAAGTGATGGGAACCCATTCCTCAGCATCTTTCAACCAAGAAGTCCACATCATCAGCAATAACGTTTTAATAAAAGCAGAGCAATGGTGCTATAATTGGACTGCCATTCTAGCTAGTGGGTTTCCAGGGTAACCATGTTCTTGCCATGGATAAAATCTACCTAGTAGCACAAGATTCAGGGCTTGGGAAGAGTCAGCGTCAAATGTGAGGTCAAGAATTCAGGCTGAAGAGAACTATACCAACAATGTATTGATTAGGGTGGACTGGATTCAAAATATCTACCCTGCTACATCCTAGCTGAAAGACTTCAGGAAAAGTCCATTTTATTTCTCCAGGCCTGATTTTCCTCATCTTTAAAATGAACATAATAATGGTACCTGTCTCAGAGGATCATTACAAGAATAGCAGAGAGAGGGCCAACATTGTGGCACAGAGGCTTGGCTGCGCAGTGCAGGGCCAACATCCCACATTATAGTGCTGGTTTGAGTCCCTGCTGTGCAGCTTCCCATCCAACTTCCTGCTAAAACACCTGCGAGGGAAGTAGATGATGGCCCAATTATCTGGGCCCCTGCCACCCATGTAGGAGACTAGGAGTTTCCTGGCTCCTGGCTTCAGCCTGGCTCAGAACTGGTTGTTGCAGGCTTTTGGGGAATGGATTAGCAGATGGAAGATCTCTCTCTCTCTCTCTGACACTTTGCCTTTCAAATAAATACATAAATCTTTTTAAAAAACTTAAGAAAGTAACTTGAATGGCAATTGATACATTTTAAGCCCTAAATGTAAACTAAACATAAAAAAAAAAAAAATCTACTATGAGAGATGTCCCTAAGCCTAGAGACTGAAAGACCTGGAAATCTAGAAGTTTTCTTTTCTTTCTAACTTGGGATTTTGGAGGGAAAGCACCCTGAAGTCTTCTAAAGAGAGGCTAAGATGACTTACAAAACATGCTGTCTTGTGGCCAGGCTCACTTCCTTAACTGCCCCAACGCTTGTACTGCCAGGTTACAGGCAATTCGGCAGTCCTAACCTAGGAGGGCTGCAGCTTTGCAGGCCACAGGCGGCAGATGGGGAAGCTGTCCTTGCGTAGCAAGTAAGAGCTAACTGGAATGAATGCTCCACAGCCACAGCCATGGCCACGGCCACAGCCACAGACACAGCCCAGTGAGCCTGCTTCCTCCCAGGGGAAAGACTCACAAGTAACAATTATGAAGAACAACGGGGAATTTTCCATTTGAATGAAAAAATGACCAAAAAATCTTGAGTGCCCTAAAAGATTTTTGAGATTTCAGGTGCAGGAGGACATCTCTTGTGCTATCCCTTTACTGGTAGAAGAGGGAGCTCATGCTGAGTATGTATGAGCTCCAGCTGTAAAATCCACCTTGCTGGGTAAACTCTGCCCTCCCCACTATCACCGCCGTGGGAAATTCAGCTGGCAGAGGAGACCCAGAACTGCAAATACAAACCTGGGCTGCATGTTCAAGTAACTTTCAGGCCACAAACAGCAAAACAGGGAGAACGAAAAGGTTTGAGAGGAAGAACATGCCCGCACAGAAAGTTTCTGTTGTCCTAAGATTAAATGCTGAGGCAGGAAGAGATACTATTCTTGAATCAAGTGAGAAGAGATGGTGAAGTGCGATATTAAAATGCAGCACACTGGAATAAGTTTGCCTCTATAAAAACTGTTATGTTCTGTATGTGATTTAAATTAATGCCTATATTTGTGGGAGATAAAATTAAAACGAAGATAAATGGTGCCAGCACATAGCGTGTTCGCTGGAGCAATAAATAAGGCAGTGAAAGGTATTTTACATTTCAGTCACATCTATCCAAACAGGGAGCTCAAAGCACTTGAGGAACACTTGTTAAGTGAAATGCTATAATAGATTTGTGAGGCACCCAAAACGGTTATTATATGCGTCTTTCAAAAAGCAACTGGGAACTTCAGGGCCCTAGCACTCGCTGCGTGAGCGTGCTGATGGCCTGCCTTTCCAACCAGTTCCACCGCTTCTCTGCCTGGCGGGGCGACCTGGAGAGAAAGCCCTCTGGCCCATAACACACCTCAGATGTCTTTGCTAATAAAACACGTGCGTAGCAGGCGAGATGACCGTTTCGGCCAGGCAAAAGGAAGGGCAGGCAATAATTTCCATACACATTAACAACAAATTTGTCCTTATCCTCCATGTTGCCAGAGTGTCCTGTGAATGATTCCATGGCATCCCATCATCTCTCCTTGGCTTGAAGATTTGTCTAAACTATTGAATACTGATGCCCTCATTTACAGGAGAAGCTCATCAATCCTGTCCTATGCATGTCCTCTCTGACCATCCCCAGCAGAATGTGGCCAGCTGGGCACCAGCTTTTTCTTTTATTATCCCTTTGTCCCACAGATCTATGGGATGCAGTCTGTGTTCAAAGCTCTGCTTGACACGCACCAGATTAACTTGCCAGGTGCAACCAAGCAAGGCTGGACATGCATTGATAACTGTTTAAGTCATTGATAACTGACTCGCCCTGTGGTCACTGTGCTCTTTTACACAGATTAAACATTTTCCAAAATGGACAGTTTAAATTTCTCACAAGGGGCAGCATCCAGGGAAACTCTGGCAGCCCCGCGTCTTGGGACAACACCCCTCTAATTGAGTTACCAGGGAAGTTAGTGTGCTGGCTGGGAGAGTGCCCCTGGCTTCAGATGAGGCAACAAAAGAAACAAGCAGTCACTGTTTTTGTGGATTATTTCAGGCTGAGCCAGGCAAAATTTTAGGATTCTTAGGGATCATCTAAACCTCCCCTTTTTTTTTTAAACCCCCAGAACAGAAGCATACTCAACTATATTTGGATCTTCCTTTTTACAGTTAAAATATGCATTAGCATCCATTAGAACCCGAGGCAAACAAATCCCTGTTGTACCCCTTCTGTACAGGTTTGTGTACTTCTTTGTGCCTTGGTTTCTCCTCTGCACAATGAAGATCCCGACCATACCAACCTCATAAGGGATAAAGGATTCACCCAAGAACACTGAGACCTGCAGGTTGTTCATCATTGTAGCATTCTCTCCTCTATCCTAATAGATATTCCTTTGACTTATGTATGATGTCCACCCAACTTAATTCTCCTAATCAACAGAAAAGGGCGAGTATTTGGATGTAGTGGACAAAATTTCAGCACAACTTAATTCAACAGTTCCTGAATGAACCAAGGTAAGGTATATTATTATAGTAGCAAGTCAAGTTCTCTAGAGTTTTGGCAAACTGAAAATAGTCTTTCAATGCACTCCACTTAGATTCAAAGGCTTTAGGACCTTAATTCTAATGACATTACTACCAGCATTAATCTCAACCCTAAAACACTGAGTCTTTACTATATCATCAAAGATGCCACCATTAATAAAATTTGTATGATCTTCTATTAGATTCCTGGAAACAAGACTAGTGCCATTTAATTTTTTTTTTTTTTTTGACAGGCAGAGTGGACAGTGAGAGAGAGAGACACAGAGAGAAAGGTCTTCCTTTGCCGTTGGTTCACCCTCCATTGGCCGCCACGGCTGGCGCGCTGCGGCCGGCACACCACGCTAATCCCAAGGCAGGAGCCAGGTGCTTCTCCTGGTCTCCCATGGGGTGCAGGGCCCAAGAACCTGGGCCATCCTCCACTGCACTCCCGGGCCATAGCAGAGAGCTGGCCTGGAAGAGGGGCAACCGGGACAGAATCTGGCACCCCGACCGGGACTAGAACCCTGTGTGCTGGCGCCGCAAGGTGGAGGATTAGCCTATTGAGCCGCGGCGCTGGTCTGCCATTTAAATTTTGACACAGCACTCTGTTGTTAAATTTTTTGCTGTATACTTGTTAAAAGAAATGGCTTAAAATTATTAACCAGTGCTCTTTTAAAAGCATGTGTTACCTCTTTGAAGATATAAAAAGAAAAAAGTAAGTGAAACAAGTGGAAACATTTCTAATGTTTTTTTAAAAATATATTTAGAGTTCAACCCTTTTGATTACTTTTCAACAGTTTTTCCCCATAACACTGTCCTCTAGGCCATCAAGTACAATGTTAAAAGAGGAGCCCACGATTTTCTTTCAAGCCACTGGTCCCCAGAGTCAGCAAGTTCACATGTGTAGATAATGACCATCACATGTGACTCACAGTTATCAGCCACATGTGTTAAGTATATGGACAAATTTGGGTCTTAGAATTGCTGGGCTGTGTATGTGAGGGACATGGTGCTTTGCTGATCTGTGTATACTGCAGAGGGAGGATGTAGGTACTGTATTATCAGGACCATTCTGAAGCCAGAAACTGAGGCAGGGAGGGTTTAAGTTGCTCGCTAAATATGATGTAGCTAGCAAGTGAAGGACACAGGGTATTCTATCTAAGACAGCCTGCCATCTTTAGAATAACTACTTCTAGCACTTATGTAATTGCTGTCAGACTTCTCATAATAGTGATTAGTTCAGCCTACATTATTTGATGATGGGGGCACAAGAATCATAAACTCTAAAGAAAAGTGCTCAAATACTTAAGTCTCAGAAAGCTGACACAATCGGCTGGTCATTTTGTCTATAGTAAATCAAAAGGAAACTGACCATGTTAGTCTTTTTTAATTTTAATTTTTAAAAGTTTATTAGAGAGTACAGATTTCACATATTTCATAGGTGTAATTCTAAGAAGATAACCACATGCCTCTCACTCACACTCTCTCTCCCCCAACCTCCCTCCTTTCTTGTTTTTTTAATTTTTGCAAAAACATAATTTCAATTTACTCTATAATCACAGGCTGAATGCACCGCTAACCATAATATTCAACAAGTAGAAAGACCACAGTTCCACAGGAGCATAAACAAGAGCTAAAAACAACAATCAAATCAGAAGTTGTGGACAAGGACAGGCACTGGGAAAGCAGGTTAAAGATGCCACCAGGGACAGCTACATTCCATATTGGAGTGCCTAGGTTTGAGTTCTGATTCCACTTCCAGCTTCCTATTAATAAAGACCCTGAGAGGCAAAAAGGTGATGACTCTGGTAGTTGGCTTTCTATCGCACATGAGAAAGTGAATTAAGTTCCAAGATCTGGCTTTGGCTTGGCCTACACCTGGCTGTTGCAGATATTTGGAAAGTGATGGACCCTCTCCATCTGTCTCTATTTTTGTCTCTGTATTCGTCTCCTTGCCTTTCACGTAAATATATTTGAATGAATTTTTTTAAAAAAGCAACGTGGACAATTTAGTAGACTTGGGGACCTCTTTTCCAACAAGCTTAGAAAGAAACATTGGAAAGACTTACACACAACTCTGTCTTTTGAAAATATTGAGATGAATGTACAATGAAAAGAAACACATATAACATTTAGACTATACCTACCAGCACATACATGTAGTGGATTTGTAAATACACTATTTTGATTGCATTTAGGTTCATCCTGGTATCTATGTTTATACATGGACATTATCTTTGGGAAGGCAATCGCCCCTATTAAATATTTGAAGGCCAAATGTGCACTTGATCCACACAGAGCATGAAATTAGACTTAATCTGTGTCCTGGGGGAAAACCTAACTGAACAAGTATAACAATTGATTTCTTTCTTTTTTTAAGCAGTTCTTTATCTCTTATGCTTTTTAAAGGACAGTTAGCACAACTGAACAATTACTTAGGAGGTGCAATCAAAGCTTTGAGCATAGCTCTTTATACACTTATCAAATGAGTATGATAATTTGCTATAATTCTCCCTCCTGATTATATACAGTAGCTATTTCATTCTCTAAATAATATCTTGTAGTTTTTTTTTTAGAAGTTGGTTAAATTGCTTAGGAGGAGAATATTAGGCTCAGTTTCTTTGAAGGGTAATACAGTGGGAGTGAATATATAATTATCTCTACCGGGCTTTCACTCACCATACAATGTCGTCTACTATATCTATTGCTTTCCTGTTGAGAACTCCAGTTAATCCTACTAACTAGCACACAGGAAAATGAAGCAGGCAGATTTTATTTTTATCTCGAGATTGAGAAAATAAGAGGAAAAAATACTAAGATTGATTGAATCTGGTACATTTGCAACTTTTATTTTTAGCCATTTCAGATGTATGTGCAACCAAATAGGTAAAGTAATTTAGGCAATATAGTTACTTCTGTAGCTGTGTCCTATCTAGTACCTTCTGCCTGAGACCAACTGTCCTTTAAGGCACTCTACAGCTCAGTTATTTTATGCTTGGCAGTTACTACTCTATTCTGCATGGGGAGTTCTATTTTATTTTAAATTGATGTGGATTTTATTCAAAACCTCAAAGATTTCAAGTGATTCAAACGAACTAAAATTTTAAAATCAACTCAATAGCTTCCAGCAGAAAGAAGTTATCATAAGCCCTTCAATGAACATCTTGGGATTGCGAGAAGAATGTCATTCTCCAGTACTGCTCAATATCACTATACGTCTGACTCTCCCAAAAGGCAGACGCCTGGGTAGGGCCTTGGGTAGTCTTCTTTGTTTATGACCAATGACTGACACTGGACTAGCCACTTTCCCCTTCCCTGAACCTGATTGACTGTAAATACAAATTAGAAAGTAAGAAGTTCAAACATGCATTATTATACTCTTGAATTAGTTAGACTGTTATTATTAGTTAGATTGTTATTACTCAGAAACAAACTACTGTTATACTGAAGTCATCGTTCATTTAAAAACTGATCACCACTCGATTAGATTCAAGGTTATCTGGGTCAAGGGTGAGAATGGGGAGCAAATGGGCATGAGTTGTAAATGTGCTGTAATTAGCTGGAAGTACCAACTGTGTAAGTTAAAAATCACTAAACTGTAAAAAAGGCAATACAAAAAACCCACTTGCTCAATGTCCCTCTTCACTAACATAGTGACTGTATTTTTAATGGTGTCTTGATCCATCAATTCATCTATTTAGGCTTCAGAGCTAGACTGCCTTGGCTTGAACAGTAGACCAGCCATTTGATGGCCTCAGTGAATTATACCTCTCTGGGCCACAATTTCCTTCTCTGTAACTGGAGGAACAGGGAATATTCCAGACTACCTCCCTAAGCTGCTATGACAATCAAGTGCGCTAACAAAATGGAACTGAAGTAGTAAGTTCCCATCATATGTTGGTTCTCATTTCCTATCTTTCATTTAAGTTCTTAATATTAGAAATAATGGGCAGGGCTGGCTCTATGGCACAATATGTTAAACTGCTACCTGTGCGCTGGTATCCCATGTCGGTGCCAATGTAAGTACCAGCTGCTCCACTTCCAATCTAGCTCACTGCTAATGTGCCTGGGAAAGCAGCAGAAGATGGCTCAAGTGCTTGTCCCTTATACCCATGTGGAAGACCTGGATGAAGTCCTGACTCTTGGTTTCTGCCTGGCCCAGCCCCAGCCATTGTGGCCATCTCAGGAGTGAACCAGTGGAAGGAAGATCTCTCTTTCTCTCCCTCTCTCTCTAACTCTGCCTAAAATAAATACATACATAAATCTTTTTGCAAAAAGATTTGTATATATGTATATATAAAGAAATTATACATATATAAATAGTTTTGCTAAAGGATTAAATTTTAAGAAGTAGAATTCTATATAAAATCTTGACTACATAAACACACAATAGAGATGACATAACCCTAGCTTCTATTTATAACCCAAGCCACTTCAAGTTCAAGAATATCTAGAGTTATCTTTCAAAAGCACACATTTGATAGTCTCAAAACTCTTCAGTGTTGCAGTCTTCTCTCAAACTGTTGCCCCTAATACTCTCAGTTGCCTACAGGAAAAAGTGTACAATATAGAGAGTCATTGCATTGTGTCTATTTGTAAAGTGCCCCCTTAAGCCTTACCAATATATTATTTTATCTTCCTATTTCTCTATTCTACTCACATTCTCCAGGTATTTCAAATTTCTCGCCCAGATGAACACACCTCTTGTTTACGCACATCTTTCTTTTACAACACAGCTCCCTCTGCCTGCTTAACTGTGGCCTGCCTTTAAAAATCTCCTATGCATTCTTTGTGACTCAACTCACATGTCACAGCTTCCAGCTGACCTCATCCTTCTTTGTGACCTCACAGTCAAGCAAAATCATGTCTGCTGAAGCACGCTTGGACACACTCTCTACCACTTGCTCAAGCACTGTCCTCTAGCACTATGTTGCCTGCTCTAATAATACTGAGCATCTATGCACAGCCAGGCTCACTGGGCCGTGGCACATCCTCTCTCCTTTACCAGAAACATTTCCCCCTCTCTAACTTTCCCAGGTCAACAACTTGCAAATTCCTGCATCTCTCTCAGAAACCTATTTTTAGAGATGACCACTGCTCAGAAACCTCCCAGACAACATCTGCTTTCTCCTTTGAATGTGTTCCCAGAGTACCTCTTTACTGAATATTTGTCTAACACCACATTAAAAATTATCTGTTGATGGACATCAGATGATGGGCTAGAATTTGTAGAAATGTCAATTTCAATAACCCTAATACTTGGAAAGGCCCCAGCACATGGCAGGTACCCAATTAACATTTGCTGAGAGAATCTATTATTTCCTTTAAAAATAATGAGTTGGTAATTGAAAGGTGAATGAACTACACCTCAAAAAAGCAATTATTTTAAAAATAAGTTACTAATCTATCTTTAGTTGTTTTTCTTATTTATTTGAGAGGTAGGGAGACAGAGCCCACATTAGCTGATCCACTCCTCAAATGCCCACAATGGCCAGGGAAACACCAAGAGCTTAGAGTTAAGTTCAGCTTTATCCTGTGAGTGGTAAGAATCCAACACCTTGAGTCGTCACTTGCTGTCTTCTAGGGTGAGCATTAACAGGAATTGGGAGCCCCAATCCATCTTTTTACCACAGTTTGACTACTTAATGGCTAAACAGAGGCCTTATATGCCTACATTCCTATCGTACAGCTTGGCACTTACTTGATGCTCAAGTTTAAATATTTTTGCTGAAATTAATAAAAAAGGAACTGTTATGCCACATTCAGAGCCATTGAACCACTTTCTACAAATGACTAACTGATACAAACATCTTCAGTAGGTAAATTAAGGATGAAGACAGAAATCATAGAGGTAGGAGACTCATTTATTTCAATATTTACATTTTATAAATAAGAAATTAGGTTAATTTAAAAAAGTAAATTATGAAAGATCGTGTAGATAGAATCTTTCTTCTAATTAGTATTATTAATGATGCTGAACTTACAGATTCTTGTTATCACTGAAATCAGATTTAGCTTTTTGAACATGGAATATATAACAACTACTGGTGATGAAATATATAGCTGGAAATAAATAATTCACCAAACAGGTGTTGCTATGCATGAGAATATGAATAAATAAATTTTTGGTCATACAAATTACATGAGTCACTATTTGGCAGGCTATTTCTAGAAAGAATTGATATTTCTAAAAAGTTGATGTCAAGAAATGCAATAACAAAGATCTACAGAAATGGGAAAAAAACCACTAATGATTTATTTTGTAGAACAATTCCATAGAAAATGAAGAGTTACCACTTAAGGATTTGTAGCATTGGCAGTTTGCACTTGGGATACTTCAAATTTTTTAAAACCCTCCAAAACTGACATCTAGGAATAGGTATGTGAATCAACCAGGTATCACTAGGATGCTATAATGTTATAGCTAGGAAAAAGCATTTCATATCCTTGTTTTCAGTGTACTCATTCTAAAAAGGATAAAACTAACCATGTTCTCACATCTCTCTTCATAACAAAGGAACTTTTCTGAAGCAACTAAAAAAGCATCAGCTTATAAGATCTGGTAAGGAATAGCCTTTGCTCCCAAGAAAATTCAAAATCTGCTCCATGAAGCCCAACATCAGAGCTACCCACCTCCCTTTCACTGGAAGGGAGCATCTGTTTCCTTGGCTCACTGGATCATTCCAGTCTCTTAAAAGTCCCAATTCCATTCCTGCACCAGGGAACATACACTGTTGACCTTGAGATGTCACTTCAGCAGTCAACTCCTCAAAGAAACCTGGATGACATGCCTAGCAATCACCATCCCAGAAATCTCCACCTACACCTTTTACCTGTTTCACCACATGGAACAGCCAGCTGGCTTACTGTTTGTTTTTACATCCCCTTAACCTCTGGTCTACTTAAGGCCATTCAGAGAAAGAACCTCATCTGACTGAGTTATTGCCTCATCCCCAGGACCTGGAGTTCATACAACATGGAAATACTTGATAAAGGTATGATAAATGAAGAATAAACAAAACACACAGATGCCCTGACCTTGCTCTTTCACATAGCAGTTGTGTGATCTCTGGCAAATTTTCCAGGCTCTGTTTACACAAATAAAGACCAGCAGACATATACACATCTGCCTCACAGTGCAGAAGCCAATGAGAGTGGAGACAAATGTTTGTAAATTAGAAATATAGTGTTCAGCCAATGAAGATCAAAGTGTCACTCTATTAAAACCTACTGTGTGCCATGTTCTGTTTGAAGCACTTCACATACTCTGCATGATGCCTTTGATTTATGAGCTGTCAATAGTTTTAATTATTTTAAAAGAAATATCTGGTGCCAGGTAATCTATGTTACAGTAATTTCTTATATCAATTATAGGATGAATTTAAGTCTCAAAGAAATTAAAAATAAAAATATGCTTCATATTAAATAGAATATAATATTATACATTTGATTCTCATAACCATTATATGACATAGACCCTATTACAATTCCCATTTTAAAAATTTGGAAATTGAGGCACAGTGTTAAGAAACTTGTTTAAAGTTACACAACAAGATTTTAAGATAATGAGAAAAGATTACAGGGGTTCATAATGCTTTACAGATTCAACTCTTAGAAACCCACAAACACCAAATGTTAAATTTGCTTCTCTAAATGACATGATTGAGCCAGGAGTTTTTCCTCCTTGAAGTGTACCATGTTCTGAGCTCTAACAATTCTCATGGCAAAGTACTACGAAAATAAAAGTAGAAAGATAACAGTTTTAAACACTGAACTTCAAGTTTTTACAATTTGCATCCTCTTTGCATGTTGGTACCAGACCAATCTGCACTTATTTGGATTTGGCTGTTAAGTTCTCTTAATCCTTTCATTTAACTGTTTTCTGTATTCATAACGTTACTGTAGGCTATTCTGGGAATGTTATTCAATGTGTTTTTAGGTCTCCTTTCTTCCCTTCTACACCCTCCACGCCGTGCTCTGAGCTTAGTGGGCACAAAATAAATGGTGCTGACTAATTAAAAGCAAAAAGAAAAAGAAAAAAACTGACTTGGCATCATATCCCATAGCATGATATTAAAAAAGACACAACTCAAGAATGCATTATTGTTAGCTTCTTGAATATGATTAGTGGCATCTTGATATAATTTACATAGTCAGAAAACATGGCTTTTGAAATATTCTCCAGGGATATGGTAGGAAGGCTTGGGTTGGAGTTGGGGAGTGGGAAGCAGCACATACAAGTTTTGAGAAGCTAACATGACTGGATCAACATTCATCCACTGAATAGACTGCTGAGATGGATCACAGTGGAGACTTAAAAAAATTAGTTATTTGGTGAGGTGATGAGAAATGGATAATAAAGCCAACATATGAAATATGACACACATAAAAAAGATAGTCTCCATCTATGCCCACTTTGGGAGGAAAACAACAACAACATTCTTTCATGTGTGCAATCATCTCTAAGCATACAAATGTGAGTGCTGTTCCCACATAAGAAAGTTAAATCTAGGGATATTCCAAATCACCTGGGAAATTCGAACATACTTATTAGGAAAAGCAATCAAAATATAAGCCCTTTTGTATTGTCCTGCTTTCATGCAAGGAAAGATTAAAAACAGTCACAACTGTATAATTTTCTAATTATTCCTTATCAAAGACATTGTATAGTTGACAAGTTGCAGGAAGATAAAATTAAATCTTGTTTATCGATTTCCCCATAATATGGTAATTCCTTCTAACTATACTAGGAACCATTCTTCTTCACACTAAGATCAAGCACTAGAAACTATTCCAAAATTTGTCTCTATGTTCCAAGCAACACAATCCAATTCCCCACTTGCATCCTCTCTCCATGGCCAGTACCCAGGACTCAGATAAATGGCATAGGCCACTTCTGTACAAATTGGAAAAGGTTGTGAGTAGAGTAACTTCCATTCATTTTCCAGCAGTGCGTGTTTATAAAAATAACCTTGAAGTATAGTAAAAGTCTCCTTTCAATCATCAAATATTGAATGCTTTCCATTACTTTAAAATAAAACACGTTTACTCTGTTCAGTTCTTTAAATTCCTTTACCACAGTAAGACATAACATTCATTTGACACATATTTAGAGACAAACACAAATCCTATCTGGGATTTTATTAAATTGCTAGAAATATTAGCCGTGAAGGAATGGAAGAAAGCCCCTTAAAAGTTATTAAAGCTCTAACAATATCTTACAACTGCTTTCTAATGGGCTTATTGCTGAGTTAATTCTACTAATCAGAAGTCTTTAAAGTGCAGGTGTGTATATTGCTATTTGTACCATTTAAAGCATATTGGCATTTTGAAGGGCTGTTCTGCTTGCAATATGCTCAGATGTGTATGTGTATGGAAAGAGTATGTTCTATTCATGAGGAACCCATGTTTAGTGCACTGGAATAAGCAATGCAGAAGGGTCGGGGTCCAATTTCTTATGCTATGATTTTAGTATGAGCTTCTACTCAACCTCAGTCGGTGTTAATCTTATCACCTGTGCAAAGGAAAATATAAAAGTTGTTCCTATATTCTTTAAAGAGTTATTAAATTGTGAACAGCACTCAAAATACAAACCTTCAGTAATGACCTTTATTAATTGTGCTACTATCAGAAGATTTCCATTTTATATGCTAATTTGACCAAGAAACTTGAATATTCCTTTTGATGCCTGGATTAGCCAAAATGAGTATTTTACAATCTCACTTTAAATTTGGTTAAAATGGAGACATCTTATTGCAGATGCAAAATTAAGGCCATGATATGATACTACCATCTGAGCAAGCCTAAGGGGTTTTTGTCTGCAATGGAAGACTATAAGTAATTGGATGGTCCATGCTGTCTTTCAGCTAATATCACACACAAAAGACCTACCCAACAGTTTTATAGACAGCCATTTTCAAACCAGAGGAAACTACGTATTACTGAAACATAAACCTTGTGTCCGAGGCAAGAGGCAGCAGGGAAGGGGAGGCACCTTTCCCTGAGTTATGGAACTCACTAAAAGAAAAATATCTGCGAAGCTCCAGCCTTAGAGAGTTGGGTCACTCTCACTTCCTAAACTCCACCCTCCTCCCTACCGCAATTGCTGTCCATGTCCACTAGGCAAGACTCCCCTCTTAACTGTATTCTTCATCTCACCTCCACTTATTGATGCATTACCTCCAGAACACATTCTGTCTTCCATCATATTTGCTTTAGCCATCTGGAATCTCTTTTTCTTACAGGAAATCACATCACTCCACCTTTATCTAGTCCACAAAAACCTATTTGGTTATCCCAGGGGATAGACTAGACCCCTATATCAACATCTTGACTGTTGCCATCACTAAAGAAAGAGGGTTATGATAGGTTCTCTTTGTTAAACAGTTATTTTTTTATTTATTTGAAAGGCAGAGAGACAGATGAAGAGTGGCCTTCTATCTAGTTGATCTTCCCCAAATGCCTCTAACACTTAGGGCTGAGCTAATTCAAAGCCGGGGGCCTGGAACTCTGTCCAGGTGTCTCATGTGAGTGGTAGGGATAGAACTCATAACCATCATCAACTGCCTTTCAGGGTGCCTATCAGTAGGAAACTGGACTGGAAGCAGAGTAGCTAGGACTTGAACCAGGAACTCACAGAATGTGGCACTCCCAAGTAATCACTTAAAAACTATAGCATAGCACCCAAGCACTTGCAGCATCTTCTACTGCTTTCGCAGGCCATAGGCAGAGAGCTGGATTGGAAGACGAGAAGCTGGGACTCGAACTGGCACTCAGATGGGATGCTGGCACTACAGGCAGTGGCTTTACCCACTATACTGCAGCACAGGCCCCAGTAACAGATTCTTAAGAAGGCCAAGAAACTCAGTGGAGACTCCTTAGATTTCAATCAAATCTTGGTACTACCTGACAACTTTTTCATGAATTTGTCTACTGTGTAACAAGAAGGATTCACCCAATTTTCTTGACTTCCCATGCTTCCATGCCTCCTTACCCACCCATAACTTCCCTCCCTACTTTTGAGAAGAGTGAAGTTATGTAGCACACAGTTTCTCTTCTGGTTGCTCTCTTCTCAATGAACAACCTCTGTTTCTAAAGAGGCACTCTTTCTTTCTCTGCATGAATAAAGGAAGCAATGACCTATTTTTGTGCTAAGCAAATCTTCTCAATCACATCCTTTATTCTAGTTCCTATTGCCTCCTCCAGAATTCGGTTCCCTCCTCGACTCCCTCTACACATTCCCTGGACTATTCCATGACTCCTACTTCCTGAGTACTTTCCCTTTGGCAAGTGTCACTTTTAGCTGGAGGCAGGGGTAGTGGCACTTAACTTTGGTCCTCCTCTCCTCTAAAGCTACCTTTCTTTAACAACAAACATCTTAAAAAGCTCAGAGACGAGAAAGAGAATTGAACTCAGACAGCATTCACTGCTGGTTACAGGAACATCACAAACTGAAGTCTTCAGAATGAGTTTTTTGAGTGTAGACTTGAATGTTGCATCCTCAAAATCCTCCATTTGGCTGAGTTAAAAACCAGAGTGTGATACAGGAATACATAAAATGCTGGGTCTCTGCTATACCCACAGTTCTGTTTAAGCGAAGAGCCACAAAATGTTGTTTGTTTATTTTAATAAATACAGTGCCACAGCTTTGTAGCAGGTAATTACGAATGCTGGCCACAACTAATTGGATCAGAGATTGAACTCAAACCAGACCAGATACCCATGAGCTGTGTTGGAGGAAGAATTCTTTCCCAATTTGTACTGGAGGAGAACCAGCTAAAATAACTGTTGTACTGCTTTGGGCATCTGAGTGCAAGAGAAAGAGCAGCTGTTCCTGAGGACCAAGGGGAGGAAAAGCAGGAGACACAAGCAGGATGAAGAAGCCATGAGGATGTGCAGTGTGCACAGGCTAATGAACACTGTGGCATCCAGAGAAGATGGCACAGAATCACTGAAAGGAAAACAGGCAGAAACTAACGGTCTCCAGTGGAGACCCTGTGGACGAGGTCACACACAGGGCTGATTTCTGTGGGACAAGATCAGCAAGAGTTGAGCCCTCAATGATATCCCAAGCCTCCACAAGGCTCGACTGTCTAGCTACTGATGCAGGTTTTTGGACTTCTTCCTTTTCCTTTGTGTATTTACCATGAATTCTCATTAACAACATCTAAGGTAACTTTAAGTCCATCTTGGCTTCTGGCGACCTGAAAAGACCTACCTAAAACAGACTCAAGAAACAATTTCTTTTTTCTAAAAAGACTTAAATCAGATTCTGGCTTATCCTGGTATACTATGGTTTGAAAACAATGATTGCGCCTATTAACAGAATGAAGAGCACAAAATAAGGTAGGATGATGAGGGAGAGGATTGTGTTACGTCTCTGCTAGCCAAGCACAATACACACAGTATCTGTGGTTTGGGAAACACCACTGAGGATGTTCTTCCACAATCTACAATGCCATAAAATTCTTCAGATTAACTCCATGCTTTTAGTTACTCACCCTTTCAAGTGTTTATCCCCTACGGATTACGTTCAGTGTGACCAGCTGGGAAAGGTGGAAGAATGCACAGAGTAGTTTGGCTTCTAAGGTGGACTTGGACTTGACTCCCTGGCCGTTCCTATCCCACGATCAATACAGAGAATTCAATCATATGTTTTTAAAGCATAATTATGCAAAACACTGGTTTTTTCACAAAGAATAAGCTAAAGGTATTTATAATGCATCGCTACATTTGCATTTTGAATTATGGTAGATATTTTTATTTCGTTAAGTACCTCATTCTATCTCAGTGAAGAGTGGTGGCTGTTTTAAGTAAACAAGACTGTTACAAGAGTACCCAACTCTTCTTCCACAGAGAGTGCCTGTATCCAAACCACAGAGCCACGGAAAATAACCTCCCCGGCATTTGCTCTCCTGGCCACAAATGTCTGTTTGGAGAAGTGTCTGGGTTGTTCTGAACAACACATCCCTAGGCAACCACGTGGGGGCCTGGGTCACTAATCAGAGCAAATATAAGGATTCTAACTTTGAGATGGTGATCCAAACTAACTTTGATAAATGACAGGAAAAAAAACAATTCCAATTCTATATTCATGGTACCCAAAGATCCACCCACATAGAAGCCCTTCTTAACATTGCTTCCCATGCAGAAGAGCTGAGGTTCACCAATGTGGAAGAGGTTAAATGATGGTGCACTCATACTATGGAGCACTAGCACTGTATAGATATTAACATTCTTTACTGACATGAAAAGATCCAGAACAGTAAACTGGATAAAACAAATAATAATGTTATGATACCACATTCATATGCAAGGGTCTTTTTAAGAAGAATTAAACGTTAAGTTTATTGGGACCAGTGTTGTGGCATAGTAGGTAAAGCTGTCACCTTCAACACCAGCATCCGTATGTCTAAGCATCTCCACTTCCTATCCAACTCTCTGCTAATGGCCTGAGAAAGCAGTAGAAGATAGCCCAAGTATTTGGGCCCCTCCCATCCACATGGGAGTCTCAGAAGATGGTACTGGCTACTGTTTAGGCCTGGTTCAGTGCTGGCCGTTGCAGTCATCTGGAGAGTGAACCAGTAGTTGGGAGATTCCTTTCTTTGTGTAACTTTCAAAATAAATAAATCTTTTTTTAAAAGAAGGTAAATTTATTTTGGCACAAAGTTTTTGAAACCTACCCATCGTTTTTTTCACAATATGAATTTCCCATGAACTTTGGAGAACTCCTCATAGATGCATGTATATGTAAATGCATATATAAATGTATTGGGAAAGGATCAGAAAGAAATGCAACTGACAACAGTGACTACTACTCTTTGGAAAAACAGAGGGCAGGGAGCAGAAGAAAGCAAGTACATGGTGAGGGGTGTCTCTTCCGTTTTCCTTACACATGTCACTGCTGGAATCTCTTGTGATAACTTACTTCCATACTCCATGCATATATATATACTTCAATAAAATTTGGGAACAGGATGCCTACAATTTGATCCAATGTACTGCACACATGATGGACGGTAGGGCGAGCACAGAGCAATTGTATCCGTTGAATTCAATAGGAGCAAATGTGTGGCCAAGCTCTACCCCTGGAGAAGGAGGATTTAGTAGAAGCCATTCAACCCTGTATGTAACACCGGGAGATAGTGTCAGGCCAGGCAAACACTCAGACTTGATGTGATACTGAACGTAAGGCCACTCTGCAAACCGCTGAGCACTACAATCTCAATGACTCTTATTATTACTGTTCATATTCTTTGACCTCCCAGATTTCTCTGGAGAGAAACTGCTAAGTTTGTCATAACAGATCATTTGTTTTCAATTCTTCTGTCTGAGCCACACTGTTTTATCTTCTGTCTCCTTTCACTGAGGTCTGAAATTAAAACAAACATCAAATGAGGCCGTAGGATTTTATTTTATCTGTCACATACTGCTGTCATTAAACACACTTGAAATGAGTGGGTTTAGTTCAAATAAAACTGCTTCTTCCCCAAATTCAACAAACACAGAGAGGGGAAAGAAGGAAGCACACACTTGAATCACATTCAGAGGCGCTGCACGTTACATTTCAAGGAGAAGCTCCGTCTGGCAGGCTGACACAGTAATAAGTTTTTTAATTGTCAGGTCAGGCAGACTACAGATCCAGGCTGTCAATTCTTTTGTTGCAGTTTTATTTTGTTATTGCTAGCTCATTAAAAGAAAAAAAATAGTCTGATTATTCTATAGAAGAAAGCTTTCTTCTTTCCTAGGACTGATGCAAGCCCCATGAGCATCTACCTCTGAGCACCAGCTATGTTGGACCTATGTGTTACAGAAATTCAAGAATGAATACTTCAAAAAAGACCTGGCCTGCAAAAAGCCACAAGCAACACGGGAGCTAAACTTAAATCCAAAGTCACACTTGTAGGGATGAAAGCTGCTGGCTACTGGACTTTCTCTTGATTTGTTGTTGTTGTTATTATCATTTTTTTAACGGAGAGGCAAAGAGAGAGAGAGAAATGTCCCCAGTCATTGAATCACTCTCCAAGTGTCTACAATAGACAGGGCTGGGCTAGGCTTCAGCTGGGAGACAGGAACTCAATCTAGGTCTCACACACGGTAGCTGGAACCCAATTACTTGCGCCATCATCTCTGCCTCCCAGCGTCTGCATTAGTGGAAGCTGGAATCAGGAACCACAACCAGGTACTGATCCCAGGCACTCTGATATGGAATATGGGCATCTTTTTTTTTTTTTTTTTTTGAATGTAGGCATCTAATTACTAAGCCAAACTCCCACTCTGCTGTGTCCCTACTGTCATTCGAGCTCCTTCTCAAGTATACAAATCTACTGAATCACGCATATTGATCTCTCTGTTGGCTGAAGGGAAAAAGAGCAACAGGCAGTCAGGAGATCATGAAAAGGTAAGTGTGTGTATGTACATGTGTGTGTTTGCATAAGCATGAATAGCACATCCTGTGGGAACATTCCAAACTCAGGCAACACTGCCTTCCTTCTCAGCCTTAATTGCTCACACATCCATGCATGATGGAGTGCCCAGGACTCGCCATTCTCATTACAACCTGCACTTTCCAACTGCCGTATCTTTACGGATAATTTTCCTCATCTGGAATGAAGTCCTTCTCCAAACTTATGTTTTACTTTAATTATACTTCACATAGTCAGTGCTTAATAAGTATCTCTGGAACAAAAGCCTACTTTCTAAGCAACAGGTATTTCCATGCAAAATGTAAAAACACAAAAGGGAGGAAGAAGAGGAGGATGTAATCCAAATAACTAGAAAATAAATCTTGCTGGAGAATTTACCAGAGCTGCAAAACACCTTAGAAAGGAACTATTTGGGGGCTGGTGTTGTGGGACAGAGCATTAAGCTGCTGTCTGGGATGCCATCATCCTATATGGGTGCCAGTTAGAGTACCAGTTGTTCACTTTCTATCCAGCTCCATGCTAATGGGTCTTGAAAGCAGATGATGGCCAAAGTAGTTGGGTTCCTGCCACCCATGTGTGAGACCTGCATGGAGTTCTTGGTTCTTGACTTTGGCCTGGCCCACACCCCATCATGGTGGCCATCTGGGGAGTAGGATAGCAGACAGAAGATCCCTCTCTATCTCTTCCTCTATTTAACTCAATCTTTCAAATAAATAAATATTTTAAAGGATCTGATTTGATGCCTTATAAAAGGTGAACTACAGGTTCAGAGAAGTGAAGTGATTTGCCAATGTCTAATAATTGGTGGAACAAGAGGGCTTGTAATCTGCTCTTCTTAGTCCAGTACTCTTTCTATACTATGTTGTTTCCTTACATTTTTGACTAATGTCAATGTTGTGTACTGACAAGCTCAGTGGATTAGTAAAACTTGGAATTCCAATTCAGAGATGGGAGGAAAGTCAAGGCTGCTTATTAAAACATAGTACTTTCATTTACGCTGAGTGCTGGCTAAGACAATACCTGAGATTATGTACGTTCAGGCATTGGATGAACCCCTCTTCCCAACCTCAATGAAAAACTGCATTGCCAAGCTCTTCAGAAGCCAATGTTTACTGTGAATTTCTGAACTGGAGTGCAAGTCCCTTTGGGCTTCACAAGGAATTTAAAGTTATAAATATATTGGCTTATTAGGGAAATGTAGACCCCCTCACCATGCCCAGGGCTTAAGAAAATGTCTGCAAGTCCCATTTTGTGTCCATGCAAAAAAGGACAGATTTGCTGAGGGATTAATGAGTGCATATATACTCTAACTTGAATTGGAAATCACAAAGACACTCAGGCCAGGACTTTGTTCTGTGAGCAGAATGCCACTTGTAATCTGGGCTATTTAGCACTTACAATAGGACTCCTGGACAAGTCACTTAATTTCTCACCCTGGTTCTGCATTTCTAAAACATGAATAAGAATTCCCATCTTCAGAGGTCTCTGTGAAACTTTAATACCAATGAATAAGCAAACAGACTGAGCTCTAAGACATTAGTTGGATGCACTGAACTATCATTATCAAGAAGGAAGATCAGCCCTCAAAGACCTTCTAGAGTATCCAGATGCAGAAATGCATCAGGGATAACAGTGTGAACACATTAATTTCCAAGTCCAGAAAGGAAGGAAACCTGGAAGAGAGATGGGTTTCAATACTTGAATATCCAGAAAACCAAAGAATAACTGATGGACTTGAACAATCTATGCAGCTTTGGAGAGACCTGAGGGATCGGACTGTCACTTATATATGCATAAGTAAGTGACTTGGCATGAGACAAAGCAAGAGTAAGTTCATCTGGAAGTCACAATTGGAACCCCTATTTGCAGGATCCCATGTCAGAACTGTTTCTCCAACACCACATTGTGTAGAGACTACAAAACAACAGAAACATGAGAAACAGACAAGGAAACTGACACCACTCACAGTGCTGCAAGGATTGCTTAGGTAGTGATTTGAGCATTCTTTAAACTGGAGAGAATGCACCTCCACTTTAAAGCGTGATGACCACAAACCACTTTTCCCTCCTGATGAATGCAATGGAAGATCCCTTAGTGGTAACACAGCCCAAGACAAATGAGTGAGGTGAAAGAGACAGTTCAGGGATCCGGAACATCTACAGAAGGTGGAGTGTACCAGCAGCCAGTAGGCTTCAGCCTCTCTGTTGGATGTCCACCATTCCTCCCGCTTCCCCAACATTCCAGCTGGCCCAAAAAGCAAATACAATTATTCCCTCTTATCAGTGAGGGATTGGTGAAGTGAAATATTTTCCAAGCACTCACAGCATTGGTAAGTGGCAAAACCAGAATCTTGGTCCCCATTACCAGGGCAAGAACAAGAGCTCTTTCCACTCTGCCTGATGGGTGGTCCTATTCCACGTTTAAGCCAGCAGGCAGAAGGTTCTGAGGTCCTGGAAGTAGGAGGTCAGGGAAGCTGCTTTGTGGACAGCTGGCAATCAACGAGGAAAGTGGTTTTGGGAACAGTGCTACATTCACATTTTCTGAAGTGAGTTTATGTAAGGTAAGTGTTTTTATTTTCTCTGATGAGGAACTGGAGGATTCTGGGTTCCTTTTTTCTAAGTAAACATATTTCTCTTTGTGGCACTGGTGTGGTAAAAGAATAATAAAATATGCATACTATAAATATAACTGGAGTGGATGAGGAGTCAAGAAAGACTTGGACAAAGGGGCTAATATGAGGCCTTACTTTTGAGCAAAACAGTTGATTCCGTGAACAGTGAAATGTACGAATGAAAAACAACACATTTTCAATGGTTTTCCTTTCTAGACACGATATAACACACTGCAGTTCCAGATTTCATATAGCTGGAACTCTTACTCTATCATCATCTTGCTCTCATAAAAATCAACTTGTATTACTGCTTTATTATAATGTTCTAAGTCTTTCTTGCTTGATGCATATTTCACATATCATTTTATACTCTAATGAGATCCTGAACAGGTTACATTACATATACATTTGATAGAATATTTAGGACTCAATTTTCACCATCATTGAACAGCTTTATGCAATTTATATATTCAAAAATGTGTGAATAATCAGGTACTGTGATCATGACAGTGAGCCAATTTAGAGCTGAAGGCTGGGCCATATGTCATAAGAAGGAATTACTCCTCAGTCCCAACCTAGAATCCCAGTATGGAGTGCTTGGCTGGAAGAGGCACTGACAGTTAACTATTTCAGCTCCCTTGTGGCACTTGTGGGTTACTGAGGCTCAGAGGCAGGAACAAGTTCAAGCTCATGGAGGGACAGAGGCAGAGCAGGCATGAAACACCAGATATCTTGTTTTCCTAACTGCCATAACACCTTCCTATTCCCCATTTGAGACAGAATGTCAAGATCCTCGTTTTATCAAAACTCATTTTTCCACTACAAATTCAGAACAAATGCATTGCTTCTCAGACAAAAACAGACACATGTCTTTCATGTCATTCATATGCATATTCTAGGGACTTCTTATGTAGACAGAAATATAGTCAAGCACAATTTGTGCAACCCATTGTCCTTTAGATTCCCCTGAGGAATCTGGGGTTTTACTCTGCTTTTACTTAGGGCAGCCAAGTGGGAGGTAAAAAAAAAAAATGGCAAGGTAACTAAAGTCTAGCAGAACTGGAAACTCAATTCACTTAATGTTGTAAAGGAATGCTGAGGGTTGGATGTTACACTTCCACTTATTTCCATTTGTTTAGCACACAGCTGCTGAGTGCTTACCCCCCATACTAAGCATCACTGGGTTAGATGCACGTGGAAACCCACAAACACACTGCCAAGAATTAACACGTTTCCAGTCTGGTCAAGGAGACGGAATACACATGCTGACCATAACTTAAATTTAGTATGGAAGGTGACAAGTGCCAGAAAAAAAATGTGCAAATCAACTCCAACGGAGTGGGGGCCGGATCCCAGATAAAGGAGAGAAGGTGAGAGTGGTGGATAGATAGTGACGAGTGACATCATAGGTAGATCACACTAAGTGGAAAGACCAACAGCTAGAGAACCATAGAGTCTATTGAGGATGTGGAAGAGAAAGGAGGGCATGAACTCAGCAAAACATAGTGCAGTGAGGTGGGAGGGAGGCACTGTATGAAGAAATGAGCTTTCAAATTTGTGCTTTTCGTAATAGACCAGTCTACCCAGAATTAAAGAGAACATTTAAGGAAAAAGTGCTCGTTTTTGTTGAACTAAGTAACTCATGACAGACAGTGAACTCTAATCATGGCTGGAGGTACTATTTTGTCTGAATGTGGGAATAAAAAAGAGTGCACAAACACACTCGCATGTTAAAGAGTTACTCACAGATAGAGGGAGATGGCTAGATAGACAGACAGACACATAGACAAAGCTCTCATCCACTGGTTCACTCCCCAAGTGCCTACAACAGCCAGGGCTGGGTCAAAGCCAGGAGCCAATAACCCAATCCAGGTCTCTCACTTGGTAGCAGGGCCCAACCATCTGAACTATCTCATCTATAGCCTCCCAGGGTCTGCATTAGCAGGAAGCTGACATCGGGAATGGAGCCACATATGGAACTCAGGTACTCTATGTGATGTGGGATGTGGGCATCTTAACCTCTGGCCAAACGTCCACTCTCTGCTTAAGAATGTGGGAGATTTTTAAATTTTTTATTTTTTTATTTTTTGACAGGCAGAGCGGACAGTGAGAGAGAGAGACGGAGAGAAAGGTCTTCCTTTGCCGTTGGTTCACCCCCCAAATGGCTGTCACAGCAGGCACGCTGTGCCAATCCGTAGCCAGAAGCCAGGTACTTCTCCTGGTCTCCCATGGGGTGCAGGGCCCAAGCACTTGGGCCATCTTCCACTGCACTCCTGGGCCACAGCAGAGAGCTGGCCTGGAAGAGGAGCAACCTGGACAGAATCCAGCGCCCCGACCGGGACTAGAACCCGGGGTGCCGGTGCCGCAGGCGGAGGATTAGCCTATTAAGCCATGGCGCCAGCTGTGTTGTGGGAGATCTTATACAAGACGGTTCACTTCTTTATATCCATTTGATGATTTATAACATGAAATGCTGAAACTCTTCTGTCCTCTGATTTTTTTTTTTTTTTTTGGAGGGGGAGGTTTATTCATTTATTTTTGAAAGTCAGAGTTACAGAGAGAAAGGAAGAGGGACAGGGAAAAGGGAGGGAGGAAGACGGAGGGAGGGACGGATAGAGGGAGAGAAACTTCCATCCACTGGTTCACTCTCCAGATGGCCACAACAGCAGCTCTGGGCCAGGCGGAAAGCCAGGAGCTTCATTTGGGTCTTCCCCATGGGTGCTGGGGCTCAAACACTTGGGCCATCTTCTGCTGCTTTTCCCAGGCCTTTTGCAGGGTTCTGGATCTGAAGTGGAGCAACTGGGACATGAACGGTGCCCATGTGGGTTGCCAGCATCACAGGCAGTGGCTTTACCTGCTCTGTCACAGCGCCGGCCCCTCTGATGTCTTCTCTAATGAGTAATTACAAGCACAGGAGAGAACACCAGAATAGTCACACACACATTATGAGGACTTAATCATATCTTGAATAAATTACGGCATTAGCTACAATGGGACTTGACTTCTACAACTGCTGGCTTCCTCAGGTTCTTATTTCTCACTCTTGCTCAGGGAAATGTGCAGCCAGCACACTGTGGCTGGGACACAGGTTACTGGGAGTGCTCCTAGGAGAACGAGGCCAAGTGGGAAGGAGGGTTACGGTGTCTTCTCTAGAAACTTCTTATCCTCCAGGAAGCCGACTGAGGAGCTGAAACGCTACTTTTATCACCTAGACTACAACTATGCGAGCAAGGCAAGAATCAGCTGTTCCCACTTAGGAATTGGCACAGGAATTGGAACAGATATTTGTTCATGATATCTCATTCTGTCCATGGACACAGCTCTTAAAATATACCCGACGCTGCTGGAGTTGTTGATTAATGCACTTCTCTTAGCTTCATGTTTGATTTACATTTGTAAAACTGCTTTTCAAGAATCCAATAAATACAGTTTTGCTATATTTCAGAATGGTAAATAGCTACCTTTATTCATATATCTCAAAGAAAAGGAAGCACATATCAAATTTTTTTTCCTAATTCATAAATACATATCTGAAGCTGTTTAAGTCATTATTTGAGCTCCAGAAACTACAAATGGGAAGAGCTTATTTAAAGTTCTAGTGAAAAGGAGGGCAGTCCCCCCCAAAATTTCCCCACATATTGCAAGACAATTAACCCCAAAGGTCAACTGTTCTGGACAATAGCTCAGGACCCTTTGCAAAGGTGAGAAATCACAGGGATTTGTACTTGTGAAATAATCTTCAGAGGAAGGGACACGGAGATTAAAGATCCTGCAGTGTTATTTTAAGAAATCAAAATTCATTTGTAGGAAATTCCAGTAATTAAGATTCTATCCCATCGTAAATACGTTAAATACTAGAATGACTTTGTAGGTAATATGCCAATCAATCACCTGGGCTTTAAGAAACCATTTTAATCCCAAGCTTGATGTGTTAAAAGTACCCAGCCTTGCTGTAGGTTCTGGGCAAGATATTGTTTCTCAGGGAGCTCAGCATCTAGAGAAGTATGTGGAAGTAATTAGATCACAGTGTGGTCAATTTATGTCATGCCAAAAAATGGGTCAACACACAAAGCAAGACAAATTAAAATAACAAGAAAAAAGAGGGCATAAAATAGAATAACCCACTCAAGCAAAGTAAGAAGAAAATATAATGCAGGCTTGTTTTTGTTATTTTCAGGGACTATTTCTTAAATCATTATAGCCAAGTATTATTGGTCACTTAGTATGTGACAAATATTGTGCTAAGTGTTTCACTCACTCAATCCTCCCAATAACCTTGTAAGGCAGATAATATTATTTCCTTCCTTCTAAAATGAGAAACTACAGCGCAGAGAAAGGTTAATTAAATTATCCAAGTTCAAACAACTAGTAAATATGGAAATAGGATTTGCTCTCAGCACTGTGATTTCAGAGCCCTTGCATTTAACCAATATTTTGTGTGGTCTCCACCTGGATACATGAAAGGTAAAGCAAGTATAAACAAACAGCAGAGGGGGGGAGGGGCAGGGGGACATGGGGTGGGGGGGAGTGGAAGAGGGGGAGGGAGAAAGCAGGAGGAAGAGGGAGAGGGAGAGAAACTGTTTTTGTAAAGATAACCCTCACCAAAGATCTAAATCCAGTGGCCCAGCTTTCAATCCTCACTTCATTTGATCCAATAGTGCAGATACCTCGATCATCAACACACTTATTCTTGATGCTTTTTAGTTTATTTCTGTACATCACTGTCCTCTGGCCCCAGGGCTTACTTAATTTATCACCCTAATGATGTCTCCCATCTCAGAATTTAAATTGGTCTCTACTGACTCCTAATTCTATAATAAGGAAAGATCTTGTCTTTGAACTCCAGGCTGAACCACTTCTTGAAACACCAACAGGTAAAATAAAACATAACCAAAACCAAATTCCTGATCATCTTTTCTCTTTTCCCTTCCAAACAAACAAAAATGACTTCTCACGCTGTCTCCTGATATGTCACTAAATGCCGTGTTTATTGTTCTCACCATCCACAAATGTAGGAGATTTTTTTTTGAACATTCTCAGGAAAATTTTATTTAAAAAAGCAGATCAACATTACAATTGAAGAATCTAATCTAAACACGCACTTGACAATGAAGTACATCTGAGTATGGAGTGGCAAAGGTTTTCCAAAAAAACCATCAAATACGTTATCTCCTAATACCCAAATTATGTATTGCTTCTGTAGGCCTTTGTTAAGTGGAATCAAAGAACTTAGCATTTATTGCTGTACGAATCTTGGGTATTATTCTTGATTCTTCTTTTGCTCTCATGGTCAACATCTAATCTGCTCACAACAGTTGATGACTCTACCTGTGAAGTGTATCCAGAAATGCACTACTTCTTATCACCCTCTCCAAAGTTGCCATACCTGCTGAGTCCAACCAGCTATCATTTCTAGTTTGGATCATCACCATAGCCTACAGTCTGCTTTCCACAATGCTGTCAGAGTGATAATTAGTGTAAATCTGAATACACGACCCCAAATGTCCTTTAGCCACTGAAAGTCAAGAATCAGAGTCCTTGTGGAGACCTAGTAGGCCTATGTGGTGATCAGGGCCCTGCACTGTTGTCCCTATTTTACCTTTTCCCACCCCCTCAGGATCACCTGGCTGTGGTCACCCCTGGCTACTTTTTCTGAAAAAACCCAGTTGCTGGTGATGCTCTTCTCTCAGCTGTGATACATGGGCTTCTTCCCTCAGTCTGCAGCATGCTTATCTCAAATATGTGCCTTGCTTACTCCTTCACCTCCTTGAGATCTCTGCTCAAACATCACTTCCTCATAAGGTTTTCCCTAATTACTTTATAATGAAGCAGCAACAATCACTCCACTCCAATAAAAGTGTGCTCTCACTCCTCCATCTTGCTTTTCTCCATAACACTTAATTGGACTTCTCTGCTTTTTATGTCAAGTCCCACAGGGATGGGAAATCTTATGGGAAATACACTTTGGTTTATTCATCACCATACCCTTCCTCTAGAAGACATCTTGCCAACCAACAAGTATTCAATAATGTCAGAATAACAAATAAATGACTCTTCAACTGGAATCAACTGGAAGAATCCAAGTGCATAAGAAGTAATGCCGCAGTGTAAGCACTTCTAAAAGCGGCTTGTTGATTTAGAATCAAAGTCAAATATTATATGTCACCATAGATTTGGATTGTGAGTCATACACTATTAAACTTGGGAGGCAGCTGCACTGGACAAGAAAGAGTAACTGAGAGTCAGGTGACGATGGCTCGAGCCCTGGCAGCACCACTGATCCGCTGCATGACTTCAGACAGGCAGCCTCATTCCTATGGGTTCTCCCACTCCATCTAAATTAAAGGCTAAATCGCCTCAAATCTCTAGCATTCTATAGTTTGGTATGAACTCAAATATGACTTGCTCTAAAGATACTTGTTCTGCATTTGTTTGCAGAACATATTTCACTGTTGTCAACTCCATTTGCAAGTCAGGAAAGAAGTAACATTTGAAGTTGTGTGGTGTTTCTGAAAAATAATGTCACACCATTAACACATAAAGTAGAGAATAGGTTTTTCCTCTCTGTGCACCACAGTGGGTGTTAGATATTATCAACTATAACATAGAAGGAATAAGTATTTAGGATGCTAAATTCTTCCAGAGAAACACTTTTTTAAGGCATCATATTCACACGTTTAAAAAAAAAAACAACAACTTACAGTTTTCCTTCAAAAGTACTCATTTTTCATTCTTGATATGCAGACTCACAGATGCATGGGATGTGATACTCTGTTTTCTCCTAAGTAGTAGGGGTGACCTTTAAAAATACACCCACTCTGTATTCCCTGCAATCCCAGGAAGATCAAAGCCAGCCTGCTATTCTGCATTAACATTTCTGTGATCAGATACAATGTGGGCCCCTTGATTCGATCTGTGTCATGACATTTTCACACAAGCGACTCACTCGGTAGGAGCTCAGGCATGGCACACCACTCTGACAACACCTCCTTTGAGGTTCATTCCACCTTCTTGGTGTAACAAGTGAACATCCTGTTTAGCTGCTTTCCTTTGCAACACAGCAGTGTAATTGGAACTGACTGAACAATAAATTCCAATTTCCCTGTACCATCAGGAGAATCTTTCAATTTACTAGGCTTCTTCTATTCACCAGCTCCTGCCCTACATTACGAATCATTCTTGAACAAGCACACATGTTAAATACCGAGATGTACCGCCAATTCTTTCATTAGACTTCCTACATCTACTCCTTGGAGACCCCCAGAGGAAACAGGGTGTTGCTCCTGGGTTGAATAGTGAAGTTATTCACTGGATTAGATCAACTCTAGAAAGCACAAGATCAGTGACTGCTATTATAAGGAACACGTGTCTCTGTCCTCCAGATCGCCCCTCCCTGCCTTCAAGTTCCAGGTTTCAAAACCTGAGATAACTTTGTGCAATGAAGGCTGACCTGAACTTTTTATAAAACAAGTCATACACCATGAGTAGCATTCTCTCAGGCTCCAGAAAAATCAAGTGCAGGGAGAGGGTAGAAAACATAATGATAAAAATGGATGAGAACATTAACAATACTTGGCACTGAACTGTGTCCTGAGTACACCAAGTCACAAAAACATACTGCATTTTCGCCATTGAAATAGATACAAAAGATCGCTGGGATTCAGGATTGCAGCTACGCACTTCAAAAGTTGCACTTTATTACATATTAAATATTTCTGTACTAAAAAGAACTGAATAGCTTCCCATCCATCAGAATAACACCAGAACTCTTTATATAAAGCACATAACACATTTCATGACCAGCTATTTCGTCTCTTCTTACAGCCTCACCCTCAATGCATCAACATTCTCAAATCATGTTCAAGCCCATAAGCAGACTGTGATGGGCGGAATAGCAGCCCTCCAAGAACATCCACACTCTAATGCCTGCAAACTGTGAATGCACAGCTCTGCTGGGCCTCAGGGGTTTTGCAGATGTGACTCAGGTTAAAGATTTTCGAGGTGAGGGCAATTATTCCGGCAGGCCTACTGTAATCACACAAGTCCTGAAAAGGACAGGACTTTCTCCATCGTGGTCAGAGGGAGCTTGATGATGATGGCAAGGACAAGGATGTGCAGCGTTTCTGATTACATAAACTGAGAGACAGTCCCTGGGCCCGGGAACACGGGCAGCCTCTAACAGGAATGGCAACATCGGGCCCATGGGCTGCATAAGGCCATCAAAACCATGTGGTGTGGCCCTGCCATGGTAACCGCAGGCGGGACTCAAAATTCAATAAGTCTCTGTAGGATAATTTTTAACTTGATAGTTTTGTATGGCCTGTGAACGATGTCACAAATATCCAAATGGCCTCTGGCAGAAACATGGTTCCCCGGCAGTGCTTAGAAGCTGGAAAAGCTAACAACACTGCTTCTTCCCCAGGGCCTCCAGAGGGAAATGCAGATCTCCTCATACTTTTTAGCTCCCTGAGAACTGGCCTGGACTTGGACTTACAGAACGTGACAATGAATGCCTGCTCTCTTTTGCCACCATGTCTGTGGTTTTTTTGCCACAATAGCAGAACTCTACCTCTACATCAGGCTCACTTTCACTCTCCAGCCTTCGCTCACAATGTATCATAAGCAGGTAACTGTTCATGCAGCATCCTCTACTTACCTCCCATCGAGCTTGCAGATGATACTTAAAACAGCCAGACATCAGGTTCCCCCACCCCCATGACCACTAGACTTAACACTTTGAGCTTATTCAATGTTAGGTTCTAGCCCCTAGCAAATAGTGCGATAGTGAACCTGTAGAAATGAATGTAGTACTAGAAATGTGTATGGAGTAAATGTTTCTCAGTGGCAAGTTAAGATATAATAATTCAGAGAATTGTAAAACATTACAGCTGCTCTACCTCTAGAGATTAAGTAAAATCCTTCATCTGCTAGATGAGGGACTGAAACCCATGAACACAGTGTCATTACCCTTCAGTTTATCAGTTAATACTCAGTTTATGCATGAGCTCTTTCATCTGACAATGCAAGGATCTGCAGTAGGGTATTGCATTTCTCTAACTTGGGCTTTTACCATACCTATCTTCTCATACACTACTCCCCAAAGATAACCTGCTCTCAGTCTGCTGAAGTAGTTTTGCATCACTTTGACCTGTATCATCGAATGCCCACAGTTGTCTGGTAGGTAAAGGTTAGGCTCAGTGGAGTGGGATCTCCTTGGCACAAGGTGACTCTTCTGCAGCTGCCACCACTTCCCCATGCCCAACAATTAAGCTGCTCATCTCCGTTCCCTCTGAGAATTCTACATTAGTGTATATGTTATGCTTTGTTATTACAATGTTTGTTCCCTAAGAGATGGTTCATTTCTTTAATAATCTGTTAACTAACATAGCATTTGTTCCATATCTATCTATCTATCTATATCTACTAGCCGGATACAAGGATAAAATATTTTAAAATGTGTTGGATACATTAGATACTGGATAGGAAACATGGTTTATAGTTTTTAAAGTTTTATTTATTAATTCATGTAAAAAGCTGAGTGACAGATAGGCAATAACCAAGAGAGAGAGAGAGATTTTCTATCTGCTGGTTCACTCTCCAAATGTTCACAACAGCTAGAGCTAAGCCAGGCTAAAGCCAGGAACTCTGAACTCCATCCTGGTCTCCCATGTGGACGGCAGAAATCCAACGACTTCGGCTATCACATGCTACTTCTCAGACACACTAGCAGGAAGCTGGTTCAGAAGTGGAGGCAGGACTTGATCCAGGCACTTGGATTTGGGATGCAGGCATTGAAAGCAGCAGCTTAATCTAATGTGTTATACCTGCCCCAAGGTCTAATTTTAAGCTCAATAAAACAGAGATCAACATGTGGCCTCTCTCCGTGAGTGCACAGTTTGAGTGTTACTTCTGTATGTAGAAGCTTATACAATTCTTATTAAGAATATCCTCCACCCTAATTTCCTTCTCTAGAAAAAAGCAGCTCCCTGATAGCAAACACTGAGGCCAATAAGGGGACACTCTGTCAAAAGACACATTGATGCCAACTAATGTTTGGAGATGTAATAAAGCAACTTTTGTTATTATATTACATATATTATCTCATTTAAAATGCAACCTCATGAGTTAGGTAGCACAGATAGTACCATCTCCCTCCTAGAAATGAGACTGAACCATCTCCCACCATGAGTGATGTGCCCAATCACCTCCAACCAACAGATTTCCATCAACTCACCAGTACCCTAAAGCCTAAGGGCTACAGACCAGCTAACTCTTGTTTTCCTATGACTTCAATTACACAGAATGAAAAAAAACTGCTTAGTGATTGATTGGCTATTTGATTAATATCCAAAGATTTGTCTTATTTCATTTTTCAAAAATGGTTACATGGCGATCAGTTGCATTATTTTCTTTCTTATTTTGTTCTATTTTGAAATGTGCTTTTTAAAGTTTGCATAAACCGCTATTTAAAACAGGGATTTTGCCTAACAAAAAGATTTTGGAGTAAGTCAAATGGGGGAGGGGGGTTCTGCTAAGATTCAGATAATGTAAGATTGCCTTTGAAATATCTTGGTCACATTAATACCAAAACAGCATCCTTTTCTCTTCAGTAAAAGCACCCCATCAAAACACTATATCAGCTGAGTCCTAGGAGAAGGGAAAGTCTACTCACATGCAAATTGATGGTGAAAACAGTAATGTCACAAATGCTACTTTTACAAAAGTAGCAATTGATGTTTAGCATTAATATTTTAGTGGCCACAAACTAAAGCCTCTTATTATCAGAAATTGCAAGCAAGTGAGAGAATGGATGAGTGATCTTTTCTTACTTTCAAAAAGGATGAGGCTGGCATCAAAGTGTAAACTTTGTTTTGGATGAAAAACCCTAGTCCCTCAGATGGCAGCAGAGGACCCTGTGCTCTGCAGCCTCTAGAGTGAGCAAGAACAGGCTCAGTCCCCTGCCGGAGCCAGCTCCTTATTTCAGTCTTCACTGAACGACACTGGCCATTTAGATAACACGCTTGCAACAAAGATACAAATGTAAAAGCTGGGTTCTCTAGCTTTCCTTTTGTAAGAATTAAGGCAAGTCATTTCACATTTCTAGGACACAATTTCAGATGGGTTACCAACAAATTCACAATTACCCAATAGAGACAGCATATTGTACATGTGCTCTGTATATACTAAAGCACTTATAAACCATGAGTCTAGCTGTGATACTGTTACAGACAGGCTCCCCAGCTTTATAAAGAAGGGATGTTAGATGACAACAAGCCAATCCTAGATGGCCTAGAGACCTATTAATGGTGTAATTTTTACCCTGAAGGGCACACGAATTTTAGTCTCTACCTTGAAGGTTTTGATAAGGTACTATCATTAAGATATTGCACTGAGGACAGAGAAGGATGGCAGAGAATTTTAATAGTGTACATGTGTGTTGTTTGTTGCCCAAGATTCTTGGTACTGAGTCATCACTGTGTGTATAAGGCACACAGGAAGGCAGCAGGTGAATGCAAGTGGAGAAACATATCTACCTGCTTTTCGTTTCCAGGCTTCTCTCATGACACTTAAGATTCTCAACATGTTGGATGTTTTCAGATCCTATAATGTATCTGCCTTAACATCAGCTCTGAACAGCCTCCTTTAACCTCTCCAGGAGGGCAGTGACACATCTCGCTCCATCCATTCATGATCATATTGATTATATATCCCTGTCACTATAAGCTTACACATCTGCTTCTACAGTGGAAGTCCCCTTTGGGGGCAGGAAAGGGAAAGGACTGAGTTACCCTCAATTTTAACCTATAATTCCTTGCATTCAGTAGGCACTTAATTATTGCTTCAGTGATGATTTGTATCATTAAATTAATACATCTAAAAAATTGATACAAGCTAGCACATATTTAATTGTGGTTTTCTCAACTTGGAGACTGGGTTCTGATGAATTGTAATATGAAAGAGTTAAGTGAACTGGTTGAAAAGATCACAGATGGAATTGCAGACTGCTAAATTTCTGTGGAACAAGAATAGATGACTCAATTTTATTAGATTTTAAATACTGGCACTTCTTTCTTATTTTCTGTTTTGTTTTAACTAGTTTTTCTTCTTCCTCTTTTTTACTTTTACAGTGATAGGATATTATTAAATAAAAATAAGTTGATTTTTTTAATGAAAAACAATTTCATCAAAATTTTTAAGAAAATGAACATTTAATTATCAGGATTTCTATTTGAATCAAAATAACTGTGGTGTCATTATAGTTTTTAAAAATTGTTTTCAAATCATAAAATACCAAAAAAAATAGTGCAGAATCACAATGTAAGCATTAAGTCTGATTAATAATTATTTAGGACGTTTCCCCTTATTGAAATGCTAACAAAATTGTCTCAAGAAAACAAATATAGGTGTTTGATGAAGTATTTTTCTTTGTTGTACCAATTTTATTATTTATATAAAGGAAACACATGTCATGTATTTCATATATACAATTTTAGGAACATAATGATACTTCCCAACTGACCCTCTCTCCCTTACTCACTCCATCCCCTCCCATCCTCCATCTTCTTCCTTTCTGATTTTTAATTTTTACAATGACATGCTTTCAATTTAGTGTATAATCACAAGCTTAACTCTCCACTAAATAAAAAATTCAGCAAGCATTAAAAAGAAAAACCTGGATTTTATCAGACTTCCATATGTCTTATTAAATTAAAGCAAAATCATTATGGCTACCACAAATGCTCTTTAAATTCAATGAATGTTAAGTTATTTCCTCTTCTAGGGACCTCCTAAAATTGTCCCTGGAGCACCAGAGGAGAGGTACAGACAGATCACCAGCTACGTAACACTATTCCTGCTTGTGATTCCTCCCAACCTAGTCTGCTTTCCAGGCCCAAACTACCCACTCTACCCAAAAGATGTGGGGATGAGAATGGGGATGATAATGGTTGAGATAATGGTATGGATATAATTTGGCATAAAGACGAAGACATAAATCAGTCTGGCACAGGAGTCAATAGTACAGGCCCTATAACTAGTTTGCTTGGATTTGAATCTGAATTTTGCCACTTATAAGCTGGTTTGCCTTTGGGCAAGTTACTTAACATCTTTGTACGTATGTGACCTCATCTGTGAAAATAAGAATGACCCTCTCCTTGGGATGTTATGAAAATTAAGTGAAATTTCACACCCAACTTACATATTTGGCACATAGCAAGTAAAATAAGTACTATCATTAGTGATTAAATAAATGGAAACAAGGATGACTCAAACCATTTTGATAAAGTAAAATATGATACAATAACATACAGTTCCATGTCAGGACAGATCGTGCTTTCCAAAGATGGCCACAACAGTCTCCCTTGCACACAGACTTTTCTAGAAGCTTGTAATATCCACACCCACACCAAGAGGGGAAGCCTAGTTCCTTAACTTGCACTTTAAACAATAGTTGGGTCTTCTTTATTACTTCAACCAATAATATACAGTGGAAGGGACATTACATGTGATTTCTAGAACTGGTTCAAATAAATGTATGCATTTCCATCTTGCTTTCTTGAGCCACTTGGTCTTATTTTTAAAGGGTTTTAACTATTTATTTGAAAGGCAGAGTTACAGTGGGAGACAATGACAGAGAAGTCTTCCATCCAATAGTTCACTCCACAATGGCCAGGATCGGTCAGGCTGAATCCAGGAGCCAGGAGCTTCTTCCAAGTCTCCCACGTAGGTGCAAGGCATAAGCACTTGGGCCACCCTCCTCTGCTTTCCTAGGCACATTAGCAGGGAGCTGGATCAGAAGTGGAGCAGCCAAGACTCAAACAAGAGTCCATATCGAATGAGGGCACAGCAGGAGGCAGCCACTACGCCACAATGCCAGATCCAATCTGCTAGCTTTTGATGAGAAATCTTACTGTTGTCTACTGAATGGACTGTGTCTTTGTGAAAGGAATACAAATATACACAATCCAACAAAGGTGAAGGCAGGAATTGTAAGATCAGTGAATGAGACACTTGGTCTCAGACCTCAGCCACCACGCTCTAGGAAGCCCTACCAGCCTGTGAAGGCACTCACATGAAGAGAAATCAAGGTGCTTGATGCACAGTTTTAGTGAAGTTCCTAGCAACAATATGTTAGCTCTGAGTCAGAAACCTTGTGGATCCTTCACAATGAAGTCCGATCACATAGATCAGAAAGTTATCCTCACGGAACACTGCAAGATAGCCAATTTATGAGTAAACCCCATGATATTAAGTTTTAGCAAAGTTCATCATGTAGGAATAAAGGAATAATAAAGGTAAAATTATATTCACGTGAACTGATGCTCATCCTTTACATCAAAAAGATGGCTGTGCCTCAAATGACATATTTTTAGTCAATAAAAAGACTTTTTTTCTAAAGGCCTTTATAGTTTATAAAGAATATTCCCAAGCAAGAGCAAATGTTTTTATCAGACTCTGAGTAATAGAAACGGTAGCCATGTAAAGATTTCTTCACTTATAAACTGATCAAGGCCACAGAGCTACTCAGCGGCAAATCAAAAACTGCAAATCCAGTTGTTCCAAGTCCAAACTCAGACTTATATCCATTATTTCAAGCTGACAATCTTTGCTAAATCGGGAGTTTGAAAACTTTTTTTTCAATTCTTGGCAACCACAATCTCTAATCTGAGCAAGGCCTTTATAAGAAAATGAAGGGATTGAATCAAAAGAATGCTAGAACCCCATCCAGCTCTAACATTCTCAGAGCGAAGGCCTTCCTCTATCTGCTAGCATTTCCGTTATCTCTAACTCCTTCCAGATTCTATGTTTTTGTGATGTGTCACCTTGCCTCTCCTGCTGCCTGACTTGACACAACTTTCAGATTCTATGAGGGCTAAATCCCAAAGGACAGTAAGCTTAATTACACCCTCTTCTGCAGTAGGCATGTTTCTAAGACACCCCATCCAACCCCTGCAAGGATCCATCCCCAGGTGTTCACACTCATGTATAATGCTCCCTGCTTGAGAGGGAGAGCTCACAGTAATACAGTCCTCTTATATTTCTAATTGTACTAACAGAAAACAGAAGCCCTAAAAATATCAAAGAGCCCCAGTGAGGATCAGACATATCCTGGGAAAAGCGTGGAGGAGCTTCACAGCCAGCAGGCTGAAAAGCAAACAGCAGTAGGAACTAACTCATAAAAGTGAAAATATCTTCCTGGAATAAAAACAGGTCAATGCTCAAGTTTCCTCAACTAGCTGAGAAACACTGGGTAAAAGCTGTGCTGTAACTTGAAGATAACAGACACTGCAATTAAAAGGAAAGAGAAGGAACTAGCCCCACTGACAAGTGAGGACCCAAACTGACTGACTGTTGGTGGTACAGCTGGGAAGAGAATCCACTGTTCTTGGATCAATACCAAGTGACAAAAAAAAAGGAGGGGAGGAGAGGGAGGAAGGAATACAATTCATACAAAATAGAAACTCACTTTCTTCATTCTTAACAAATGTGATCACAAGGTATCTTACATAAAGGGATATTCGGAGAAAATTCATAATATATGTATATATATGCACTATAAAAAGTTCATGGAAAATGGATTTAAAATCTATTTTGGTGCAAAACATATTCAAATCCACGCATAGGTTTATCATAATACACGTTTTCCGTGCACTTTTGAATGCATGCTTCTTGTATATAAAATTCTAAAAATTTCTGTACCAATATAAACTTATCTCTTAATTCTATTTTCCACAAACTTTTTGAAGTACTCCTTGTATATGAGTGACCATATCTCACGAAAAAGAAAGTGCTTAGAAGCATAAATGCCTATGTGATAAACTTCTAATTGTTTACTTTAAAAAGCAGGAGATTAGGAGAGAAAGCAACATAAGGAAATGAAAAGATTCTGTGCAAAAAGGCAAATCATTTATAATGCACTATTTCCTCCCTGAAGACACAAAAGTCAATATTTACTATAGCTGAGTGGGGAAGGATGTGCCTATCATAAAATGGATTGTGTTTAACATGATATTGCATCTGATAACAGGGATGGGGATGAAAAAGATATTTGTATAACACTTCATAGTTTACACAACACTTTAACACACACGTGGCTTCTTACAAAACCATCTATTACAATTAAAGGATGTATTAATATCATGCATGAGGAAAATGAAGTTCCGAGAGAGAAAACAGTTGGTACTGTTGCATCTCAACATGACAGAGCTTAGAAATTTTAGTTTTCTAAGCCTAAATGATTAGTACCTGAGTTGATGCTTATTTTAATTAGCTTGATTTAGCCATTCCACAGTGTATACATATATCAAAACATCATATCCTACACCATAATTGTTAAAGTTTTATAAAATAATAAAATGAAAAAATAAGTTAAAAATCAGGAAAAACCACTTTGGATGCAAATCACTCCTATTTTTCATATAAACAAACCAACAAAACAAGACAGCAGCATCTTTCCAATTCTGTCAACAGACTACATAACCAAAGTCACTTCTCTGAATTTCATTTTTCTTCTCAAGAAAATGCAGACATAGAACTAGTGTATACTGTAACATTAGAGCAAATCATAGAGGTATACAGCTTTAGAGATGGGAAGAAGGGGGTGCTGTTCCCAAAACATTTGATTGATAAGCAGCTTTGAAAGAGTCTTGAAGTATGGTTCCCTCAACAGCGCCATATGGGGATTCTGAGCCCCACTGCAGACCTACTGAATCAGAAAGCAGAAGGAGCCCAGCAATCAGTGTTCAACAAGCCCTCCAGGACATCCTGACAAACAGTAATGTTAACCATTACTTTACATATTTAGTCTCTGGGCAGATGAGTTTTAACCAGAATAATTTACCCTAATAGGCCAAATGTGGACTTATTAAATTGTGACAAATTCATAATCTATGAGTCACGATATTTGTTTTAAAGTGAATTTTGTTCAGTTATCAGAGTGATAACCTTGTAATCCACAGAAACAGATGCTGATGATTCGTGCATCTGCCAGATGATAAGACAAGATCAGGGTTGTAGCTCCAGCTCTGGCTTTTGAGTTCACACATTAGAAATCACTGACATAACCAAAAGGACAGGGTAAAGCCCAAGGACAGCTGAACTATCCTTGGATGTTGTAAAATGATACCAAGTTCCAGTGAGATAAATTTGTTTCAGAGAGTTAGACTGGATAGCACAGACCACATTTATAAACCAATCTTTTTGCATAAAAGCCATCAAGTCATACAATTAAGAATAAGTATGCAGCTTCCAATGAGATTTGCTAAGTATATAGTGCTGACTACATGCCAAACACTACTTCCAGGCTTCACAAATGGTCACTCACTAAAAAACACTATTTGGGCTACCGTTGTCATCATTACAATCCTGATAGATACTAGAATTATCTTAACCATGCAGATGACAAAGCTAAGGTACTGAAAATTTTGGTCTTTTATCCCAGGTCACAGAGTTAGAGAGTGATATATCTGCCGGCGCCGTGGCTCAACAGGCTAATCCTCCGCCTTGCGGCGCCGGCACACCGGGTTCTAGTCCCGGTCGGGGCACCGATCCTGTCCCGGTTGCCCCTCTTCCAGGCCAGCTCTCTGCTGTGGCCAGGGAGTGCAGTGGAGGATGGCCCAAATGTTTGGGTCCTGCACCCCATGGGAGACCAGGAGAAGCACCTGGCTCCTGCCATCGGAACAGCGCGGTGCGCCGGCCGCAGCGCGCTACCGCGGCGGCCATTGGAGGGTGAACCAACGGCAAAAGGAAGACCTGTCTCTCTGTCTCTCTCTCACTGTCCACTCTGCCTGATAGAATCAAAAAGGGAGAGAAAGATCCAACATGGTAAGTGGGATACACAGCAGACTCATAGGATGGCAGATGTCCTAAACAACACTCTGGCCTCAGAATCAGCCCTCAAGGCATTCAGATCTGGCTCAAGAGCCCATGAGAGTATAGCAGGCATGGAAAGCCAAGATATCATGGGAAAAAAAAAAAAAAGACCTAAATGAATGATCTCTGTGAGTGAGATCCCAGTGGAAAGAACGGGGCCATCAAAGAAGGAGGTACCCTTCTCCGAAGGGAGGAGAGAACTTCCACTTTGACTATGACCCTATCGGAATAAGACCAAAGTCAGCGAACTCTAAAGGCTTCCATAGCCCTGGCAACTCATGACTAGAGCCTAGGGAGATTACTGACGCCATGAACAGGAGTGTCAAATTGTTAAATCAGCAACAGGAGTCACTGTGTACTTACACCCCATGTGGGATCTGTCCCTAATGTGTCGTCTAAAGCGAAGTGATGCTATAACTAGTACTGAAACAGTATTTTTATACTTTGCGTTTCTGTGTGGGCACAAACTGATGAGGTCTTTACTAATTATATACTGAATTGATCTTCTGTATATAAAGAAAATTGGTAATGAAAAAAAAAAAAAACAACCTGGTGTTAAAATGGAAATGGCATAGAAAATTAATTAATTTGAAAAAAAAAATATGTAGGATCTCTGTCTTTAATGTGCTGTACATTGCTATTTAATGCTATAATTAGTAATCCAATGGTAGTTTTTTCACTTTGTGTTGCTATATGGGCAAAATGTTGAAATCTTTACCTAATATATACTAAACTGATCTTCTGTATACAAAGAGAATTGAAAATGAATCTTTACATGAATGGAAGGGGAAAGGGAGCGGGAAGGGGGAGGATTGCGGGCGGGAGGGAAGTTATGGGAGGGGGGAAGCCATTGTAACCCATGGGCTATACTTTGGAAATTTATATTCATTAAATAAAAGTAAAAAAAAAATAAAAATAAATTAAAAAAAATAAAAAAAAAAAGAAGATAATTTCTATCTTAAAAAAAAAAAAAATCCAAGATGGTCTGGTCCTAGAATCCTTAATTTTAGCTACTGTGTCTTTTGAATGATCTTAAATTCTACAAAGTTAGTTCCAAATCATCAAATCAGCCTTAACACAATGTACTTAGGTTCAAACTATCACGAACAACCATGAACTTGTCATTCAATCTATGGGCAGCTTCCTATGCTTACATATAACCATCTCCCATCAACGATAACTCAATCATAAGGTAAAATCTTCTATACTTAAATAGCGAAAGAACATAAAGGAATGTCAACATATTTTTCCTTTTGTGCAGGGCAAAAATCATTCCAACTCAAACTGGAATAGATACAATAGAACATTTCATTTTGTAAATTCAATTTACAATATTGAAACAGATGCAGAGAGGGGTATTCATAAGCCACTGGAGATCTTGGACAGTCATAGAAGTGCATGATCTCTTAAGACCTCTTAAATAATTGTATCTAGAGGACAAATCGGGTTGTTTCTCTCATTTGTATTTTAGACATGCATTTTTTTTTTTTGAAAGCTGAGGCAGAAAAGTCTCCTTCTGTCCGACCCTAACACTGTTTGAACTGCACCCTTCTCAGTGTTCATCAGAGTTCCATGAATACTCACAAAGGCCATATTCCAAGGCCACAGGAGTAATGATTCTAACAAGTGAGACAGTCATCTTTACCAACTATCATGGAAAACCTGCAAAACCATGATTGAAGCTGAGTAGCTTGCCTTAGGAATAGAAAGAGTCATTTTGGGGGCTTGGAACAGAATCAAGGTCCTCTGTCTTTCCTTCCAAGTTTTATAACAAGGAATAGAAAACTCCAAGAATCAGAGTTCTTAGAGTTCTGTAAGCAAGAATGAGAGCACCATGAAATCCTAGCATCATTCAAATTAATTCTCCCATCTGTTGCCTGAATTTCTTTCCTAGCATTCCTGCCAAAATTCATTTGATAATGATGATGGTGGTGAGAGCAACAGTATTAATAGTGTTTATTATGGACAAGATAGTGTGTACACATTAAACACACACCTATTATTCCATGTGGTCCTCATGTCAACTCTGAGATGTGTTATTAACTCAGAAAACTGAGGTTTCAAGAGCTTAAATAACTCTCTTGCTAAATGCCAAACTGTTATTTTAAATGCTTCCAAAGAAGGAAAAGTTGCCATCTTCTAAGGCAGCCTACATTGAACTCCAACTGCCATTACTGTTAGAAAAATATTGACCTTATATTGTTGACTGTCTTCCTCAGCTTCTAAATATTGGTCTTAGTTCTACTCTCTTGAGCTGCACAGGAACTGGATGCTTCATGCAGATGATTCCTACTTAAGCAAGAATCAACAGATTCTATGATCATACAGGAAATTTCTTCTTGTTCAAGCAGTATTCTGTACATGTGGCTTCCTCAGGATGTATACTCAACAACATAATTGTCAGTGTGTAGGCCCCCTCACCCAATAGATGTGGAGTTTTCTGGAGGTGGGATACATTCTCAATGTCACCTGCTTATTCTAGGCACCTTGCTCAACAGAAATTTTTTAAAAATTTGAGATACAATTAACATATAATAAAATCTATCCTTTTAACAATAAACAGTTCTTAATATTTTCAAGGAACTGTATAATCAGTATCCACTAATTCCAGAATATCTCAATAATTACCAGAAGAAATTCTGTAACCATTGGTTAGTTACTCCTAATTCTCTCATACCTACAGCCACCAGCAACTGCTAATTTTTGTGTCTCTAGATTTGTCTCCTCACATAAATGAAATTATAAAACATTTCCCCTCTGTGTCTGGCTTTTTTCATACAGCATATTTCCAAGTTTCATCCATGTAATACCATCATTAACGCTTCTTCCTTGCCTGGATGAATAACATTCAGTTTCATGGACTTTTTTTGTTTCTTTATCCACTCATTACTGGATATTTAACTTGTCTTCACTTTGTGGCTATTATGAATAATGTCACTGTGCATATTCATGTACTATTCATGTATAAGTTTTTGTGTGATCACATGTTTATATTCTTTTGGATATACACATAGAGATAGAATTGCTTGGTCATGTGATGACTATGTTTAAGTTTTGAGGAGCTACCAGACTGCTTCCAACATGGTTATACCATCTTACAATCCACAGCTATATATAATGGCTCCAATTTATTAATCTCATTGTGAATACATATTATTTTTCTTTTTTATTATGGCCATGTTAGTGGGTATGAAGTTATATGTCAAAGTGGTGGTTGCTTTAGCTTTTATTTTAAAGATTTATTTATTTATTTATTTATTGACAGGCAGAGTGGACAGTGAGAGAGAGAGAGAGAGAGAGAGAGAGAGAAAGGTCTTCCTTTTACCGTTGGTTCACCCCCCAATGGCTGCCGCGGTGATCAGCACCGCGCTGATCTGAAGGCAGGAGCCAGGTGCTTATCCTGGTCTCCCATGGCGTGCAGGGCCCAAGCACTTGAGCCATCCTCCACTGCACTCCCGGGCCACAGCAGAGAGCTGGCCTGGAAGAGGGGCAACCGGGACAGAATCTGGCACCCCGACAGGGACTAGAACCTGGTGTGCCAGCGCCGCAGGCGGAAGATTAGCCTACTGAGCCGTGGTGCAGGCCTATTTATTTATTTTAAAGGCAGAGTTACAGAGGGGGAGAGGGGGAGGGGGAAGAGGGGAAAAGAGAGAAAGTATTCATCTGCTGGTTCACTACCCAAATGGCCACAACAGCCGGAGCTGTGCCATTCCGAAGCCAGGAGCCAGGAGCCTCCTTCAGGTCTTCCCACATGGGTACAGGGACCCAAGGACTTCGGCCATCTTCTACTGCTTTCCTAGGCCATAGCAGAGAGCTGAATTGGAAATGGAACAGCCAGGACTAAAACCAGGATGCTGGCACTGCAGGCAGCTGCTTACCCGCTATGTCACAGAGCCAACCCTATCATAGTGGTTCTGATTTGCATTTTCCTGATGACTAATAATGTAAAGCATGGCCTTTGTTTATTAGCTTTGTCTATATCTTTGGATAAATGTCCGTTCAAATCCTTTATCCATGTTTTAACTGGATTATTTATCATTTTCTTATTGGGCTTCAGATGTTTCAATATATTCAGAATACAGTTTGTTTATCAAATATATCATTTACAAGTAGATTCTTCCATTCCCTAGGTTCCTTTTTCAATTTCTTGTGGTATCATCTGAGATACAAAAAGGAAATCCATGTGATAAAGTACAATTTATTTACTTTTAATTAACTTGTTTGTGGTCTCAGTGTCATGTCTAAGAAACCACTGATTAATCCAAAGACAGGAATATCATTCCTATGTTTTCTTTTAAAAATTTTATAATTCCAGCTTTCACATGCCTTTGATCTACTCTGGGCTAAATTTTGTATATGATATGAGATGGGGGCCCAACTTCAATATTTTGCATATGCATAAACAATTGTCCCAATATCATTTGTTAAATTAACTATAACTTTGTTATTTGAATATAATGGCACCCTGTAGAAAAGCAGTTAATCCAAAGTAGAATGGCTTATTTCTGTACTATTAATTTTATTCTATTAATCTATATGCTTATCTTATGCTAGCTCCACAGTGCTTGAACCTTATAACTCTGTAGTAAATTTGGAAATTGATGTCAGTCTTCAAGGTTTTTTTTAATCTTTTTCTAGATTTTTTCAGCAATTCTGTGTCCTTTGAATGTCCATATAAATTTTAGGATCAGCTTCTCAATTCCTACCAAGAAATCAGCTGTGATTCTCAGAGGGGCTGCTTTGAACCTATATAGATCAAATTGGGTAATTTATCACTTATCATCATCACATCTTCCAAGTAATTGACATGAGAGGTCTTCACATATATTTAGGTATTCTTTAATATCTTTCTACAAATTAACAGGGAGATTTAACATTCTCCTAATCATCAATGAATAAGAGGATAAATACATGAATAAGGCTTTCAATGAACAAGAGAGAGAATCCTAACTGCTTTTGGAAATACACAATGGCCAACTTCTGAATTTAATTCCTCTTCAGAACAAACCATCCCTTACAAATTACAGTTTTCACGATACATTCCAGCCTTTTCTTTCATAGTTTCAGCCATAAATTCTATTCTATTGTTTCTTTCTCTTTTACCCATCTGACATGATCAATGGGGGAGATGGCCCTGAATGACAGGCACATTTTCATCCATACCCTCCCTTTAGAAAGTACTCCAAGAAATTTGTTCCAACACAAGTTATAAAATAACATACTAATTCCCAGGCTTTCTCCTCCATTTCTGGTTATCACATCTGATCCACAAACAACTATAAAAGTTGCCTTAGCTCTAAACAAAGTTAAATCTCATAACTTTGGCAATGCTAGTTTGGGTGATGAGAAAGGACATCTTCAATTAGCATCATGTGGAATATTAAGTCATCCAAGATAGTATTTTTAAAAAACTATTTCCAAACTTTGAATGCCTTGGTAAGCATCAAGTTAACATAAGTGGGCCATTTGAGTAATAAAATGTTTTTTTTCAGCTGGCTTACGAAGAGAGCCCAAAAGAAGATTCTTTATTGGTAAGAAGGTTATCACCTCTAGCAGACCCTGCTACTTCTTAGATAGAAATAACATTTGGAGTATTTTCATATAAGCAGTACAACATCCAAATGAAAAAGTTGAAGATATTTTAGAAGCAATTCAGGTTATGAGCTCACACATCCTATAAGCACATCAAGTTATATAAAACATTTCTTTTTTTAAAAAAAACTTTAGATTTATTTTTATTTATTAGAAAGGCAGAGTCATAGAGAGAGAGAGAGAGAGGGAGAGACAGAAAGAGATCTCGCATTCACTGGTTTACTTCCCAAATGGCCACAATGGCCACAATGGCCAGGGCTGGGCTAGGCCAAAGCTATGAGCCTGGAACTCCACCCAGGTCTCCCACGTGAATGGCAGTGGCCCAAACATGAGCCATTCTCTGCTGCTCTCCAAGGTGCATTAGCAACTGGACTGGAAGTAGAACAGCCAGAACTTCAACTGGCACTCCTATATTGGCATCACAGATGGCAACTTGACCTGCTGAGTCAGAACATCAGTTCCTAAAAACAATTCATTTATTTGAAAGACAAAGAGACACAGAGAGATAAAGACAACACACTCACATACACCCCAGAGAGGGAGGGAAAAAGAGGGAGAGAAGGAGAGAAGGAGAGAGGGAGAGAGGGAGAGAAGAAGACAGGGAGAGAGGGGAAGAGGGGGAGAGGTGGAGAGGGGGAGAAGGGGAGAGTGAGAGAGGGGGAGAAGGAGAGAGGGACAGAGGGACAGAGGGACAGAGGGACAGAGGGAGAGAGGGAGAAGGAGGGAGGGAGGGAGATTCCTATCTGCCACTTCACTCACCAAATGCCCTTAATAGCCAGGAACCTGTGACTCAATCCAGGTTTCCCCATATGGGTGGCAGGAACCCAATTACTTGAGCCATCTCTACTGTCTCCCAAGTACATATTAGCAGGAAGCTGGAGTTAGGAGTCACAAGTGGTCATCATACCCTCATACTCCAATATGTAGCCATGGGTGACACCACTAGGCTAAACTTTACTGTCTCTCCGACATTTCTTAAATACAAAATATTCTATCCTTTAACTCATTAAATGTCAGCATATGTTACTGTAAGATCTATTCTTTATCATCAATATAAACAAAGAATCCATTTCAAATTCAATTCTACCTTCATAAAAAATGTTTGAAGTTTATATATTTTTAAAGCTGTTCACAGGCATATATAAGTATACAAAGTTTACTTCCATATAAAAAGCATGGCTTCTATTTAGACCACTGATTTATTTTGAAATGGCTTGTAATTGGTATATGTGTCACACCTCAAATGCTAGGTCAAGAGGTATCAGAAAAGCTCAGTAAAATAAGCAGAAGACAAATCTTAGTGGTTTCCCTTAATGAAAGAGAGCTTCCTGGCAGTCAAAGAAAGAGTCCTGTCACGAGTTTGCAGGTGTTTTGTTTTTCTGATAAAATGAAGCATGTATCAGTTCATCAGTCATGTACACTGTGTCTCCTGTGACTGAATCCAAGATATTTATCATATTGGTCTTTGTTTAGGAAATGCAACATAATGGTTTCTCCAGTTCTACAGAAATGATGGAAAAAGACAAAAAGATTCGCTGTACATTTTTCTATAATGCCAATAATTATAGAACAGTTATAGTATTGAATTATAACTTATGATAATCTTTAAGATATAATCACCAATTTAACCAATGTGTTTTAACAGAGCTATAGACCAAATAATCTTACTGCATTGCTTTCAAGTGAAACAAAGCAAGGTAAGGGTGAATGTGGAATTTTAAATGAATTAGGGATCACCTTTAAGTTGCCCTCACAAAAATCATTCATCTCAGCTGCACTTATTTTTTTATATGTACAATGCATGTTTGTTATGGAAAAATGAGAAAGCAGCTAATTCTTTGTGATGCGTCATCACCATGTCAATTTCAGGCTGGAATTTAGAGTATTTCCAGAGTTCAGATGTCTATATTTGATGACAATATTAATCTATTTAACCAGAAAACACAAGTTTGTGTGCCTTTTCTTTGCCAGGAAACAAATGATTGTTTTGCTTCAGGGACTTTTAGTCTGGTATTTATGATAATTATTTTTAAACTGTTTAAAACATTTTACTCTTATATGAGTACTATCTCTGTAAGGTATACTCTGAGAGGTAACATTTCTAGACATTTTACTTTACATTTGAGTAATTGGAGATTCAGAACAATAAAACACATTCAGTTCTCTTCTAGGGTGCACTGATCCTCAAGGTGACACCATGGCTTAGGTGCATATTTGACTGCATGCCAGAGGTTCAAAGCCCAGAGACACATTCTAAAATTTACAAATGGCTCTGTCTACACTTACATTTGAAAACTGTAATTTCTGGTTTAAGGGCACTGTGTGATCAATCTGTATCACTTAATGTAGCACTCACCCCTTTTATAGTTTTGTGAGTATGTATGTTCAGATTTTGAAACATAATAAACCAAAGGTTTATATTTGTAATTAATACGCACACTAAAAGGCAATTCTTGACTTTCCTGGTACTTGTTCATCAATGCGAGAAAAAAAAAAAAAAGCTTAGCAGTTAAACTCCAATATAATACTTTGCATGGAGAGCAGGCCAGCTAGTTACTCAACTATGACAAACGGCAACATATAGGATTGGCTGTCAACCACCTTCAACCTTCTGTCTAGAAAGGTCACATTATCATTTTGATACTTTAGTTTGATTACAAAGCACCCACAGAAACAAGCACTTAAATGCACAAAACAATTTGACACTCCTGTTCATGGCGTCAGTAATCTCCCTAGGCTCTAGTCATGAGTTGCCAGGGCTATGGAAGCCTTTAGGGTTCGCTGACTTTGATCTTATTCCGATAGGGTCATAGTCAAAGTGGAAGTTCTCTCCTCCCTTCGGAGAAAGGTACCTCCTTCTTTGATGGCCCCGTTCTTTCCACTGGGATCTCACTCACAGAGATCTTTCATTTAGGTCTTTTTGTTTTTTTTTTTTTCAGCAATCAGCAACAGGAGTCACTGTGTACTTACACCCCATGTGGGATCTGTCCCTAATGTGTCGTCTAAAGCGAAGTGATGCTATAACTAGTACTGAAACAGTATTTTTATACTATGTGTTTCTGTGTGGGCACAAACTGATGAGGTCTTTACTAATTATATACCGAATTGATCTTCTGTACATAAAGAGAATTGGAAATGAAAAAAAAAAAAAAAACAACCTGGTGTTAAAATGGAAATGGCATAGAAAATTAATTAATTTGAAAAAAAAAATTATGTAGGATCTCTGTCTTTAATGTGCTGTACATTGCTATTTAATGCTATAATTAGTAATCCAATGGTAGTTTATTCACTTTACGTTGCTCTGGGGACAAAATGTTGAAATCTTTACCTAATATATACTAAACTGATCTTCTGTATATAAAGAGAATTGAAAATGAATCTTTACATGAATGGAAGGGGAGAGGGAGCGGGAAAGGGGAGGGTTGCGGGCGGGAGGGAAGTTATGGGAAGGGGGAAGCCATTGTAACCCACAAGCTATACTTTGGAAATTTATATTCATTAAATAAAAGTTTAATAAAAAAATGCACAAAACAACGAGTGCAGATTAACTGAGATGTGGCTTTTTTTCTTTTAAAACGCAACAGTCCTACATATTTACCATGGTTAAATCTAGGTCTCTTGAGTAAAGCCTGCAAATGGATTTGCATTTTGTTTATTTGCTTCTTAACTAGAGAAAAACAGAGAAGAAGCAAAGCAAAGGACAGGACGATAGGGTTAAAGACCGAGGCTACTACCAAAATAGATAATTAAACAGTGGGAGAGGAAGAAAGGAGGAGCTGGAAACCAGTCCCGACAAGAGCGCTCTTTAATTCTGCAAATGTGATGTGTGCTTCTGCATAGACCTGGGCCTAATCACTTCCACTAAGACGCTGTTGTAAAATACAGAAACTCAAGAGGCAGCTTTGTGAATTACTGGTTTTCTTGTTTGTTTCTTTAAAAAAAAAAAAAAAAAAAACAAAACACAATGCCTGGATTGAGTGAGTCAGTGTAATGTCACACACTGATCTCTGAGCCAATGACTCACCAAGGTGTAGCAGACAAATCACTGCAAAAGGCACCACAGGGACCCTGGCAGGAGGACTGAAGAGGGCACCCACCGCTAAGGTCTCTGCACAACAAGGACTGCACAGGGCTCTTCAGCAGTTACCTGCTGGGCTTCCTCCCCATCACAGCTAGAATCTCACAGACTCTGAGCGCATACTCTTATACCGGGACACAAGAAACAGACATATTTTTTGGCAAGAATTTTCTAGAGGTGCAAAGAAATGTAGATTTGGGGGCTAAATTTCCACTCTGAAAATGTTACATTTCCTGACTCTCAAAGTTCCACAGCTAACTTTGGTTATGTTTATCATATATGACACAAACATCATCTTCTGAAAAAGGAAGAGGAGATATAAATGTTATTGAGATGCAATTATATACCATCTAAAAATTAATCAACTCTGAATCAGCTCCCCACTCATCCACCCTCATCTCATTGTTACTTAACTGTTGAAGTTTTCTGGCAGGTATAGACTAATTCAGAATAACCCAAATCCTCTAAACATGCGGACTGCCAAGAATTAGATCACTTTTTCTTTTAAAATGGTATTTTGTGCATTTTATTTTTCTATGTTCTAGTTAATATCTTACACATGAGATTTCTACACTTTCACTTTTACCACAGCTCTCAAAAGGGGGCTATTTGTAAGCAGATAATGCGGATATACAGAGTAGTTCATTTCTCAGTAAATTTCTCCCAAAAGAATATGGAAAGAAGATGGTGCTATTCATACCGATTCTCTTTTTTTTGATAGAATACCCAACTCAATTCCCAAGAAGCCTAACCAAAAAACAGCAAATCCTTCTTCTGCAGGGACGAGCAATGTCTCATCACACAGTATCAGCATGTTGCAGCTTTCCTCTCCCAGTAGCTTACATGTTTGGGTAGCACTGAATAATATGAAATATTAAAATTTAATTACTAATTAATCTCCCCTGCAGCTGCTCATGGCTTTTGCAAGCTAGAACACGGAGCACAAGAGAATAGAAGAGTCACAGCACCAGAAGACTCCCCCACTGATTACATGACATCCAAGCCCTCAGGCCCACATAGATTCCTAAGAAAAAATACTCAGCACAATGCACACACCTGAAACAAATTCTCTGGTTCCCTCCTGGGTTATGAATGTACACAGTGCACCAGGGAGGCAGCACTGGGATGATAATCAAATGTATCTATATGACCGCATGGCATTTAAGTCCCATGTCTCTAAACATACCAAGGAGTTATACAATTTTTAAAATTTTATTTAAGTTATTCAAATTTCATGTAATTCATACCTATAGATTTAGGTACAACAATTTCTACATGGTTTAAATGAAGAAGTGAACAGTATCACTTACAGGATAAACAGCATTTACAAAGGATCAGCTCAAACCTTCAAAGACCTAAAGCTTTAGAGCAAACTCCAGATAGAAGCTAACAGTCCCCCAAACAAAAGGAGAAGCACTGTGCTAACTGCTGCTTTGGGCCAACATCGTATTTCTTGCAGTTTCAGAACAACGTCTCTGCAAAAGGGGAATGGATTGCAGTTACCTTGCCCATTCTGGAAACACAGTAGTGAAAGAACAACCTCAGAATGGTAAAGGTGGACAAGTTCATGCGAACAGAATTCTCTCCAGAGAAGTGAACACATCGAGCTGGGAAGACAGTGTGTTTCATGTTGGTAAACTCGGAGTCAGAGCTATCAAACCATCCCTCGCTGTATTCTTACTTGCTTTTCATTTTAGTTGAAGAGGAAAAATCTCACTAGTTTTCTCTACACTGCTCACATAACCTTCAATTCTGACAACGAAATGAACAAAACCAACCATATGGACAATAAGTGAATAGAACTGAAGTTGGGAAATCTGAGAATGGGAAATCCATCTTTAGGCAAAGGAGGAAGCTGCTAAAAAAATTAAAAAAAAAAAAAAAGACTTGTTTCCAAGAGTCAGATGTCTATTAAGGGTTATGTGAATGGAGTTCCCTGGAATGTCTTACCTTACAAACATTCCACATGTCTATCATTTTCACCCAAGATCCATGAGTCAAAGTCACCTTTCATAGGTGACTCAGAGGTGAATTGGGGAAATCATATAACACATGCTTGACTAACGAGAAACCATAGACCTACTAGCCTACTTTAAGTAGGACGGTGACTCGACAAGTTTTGAAATTTGGTTTGGATCAAAAAAATGGAAACATCAAAGTTGGGTATTAACAGTCTACACTTCTAGAACTTTTCAAAAATACCGTTTAATTACAACATAACACGGTCTATGGCAGACATCATCTTCTCTTGGCACATATTTTAATATTTTAAGAGTATGATTATTGTTCTCACAGTATATAATTATGTTAGCCAATAAATACCAACACTTCCAATTCAGTTCTACCAAAGTGAAGATAATTCAGAAGCATAAGCTATGTCTCCCAATTAACTCTTGCTTTCCTAAATTAAAATCATTAAAAATATAGAAAGGATCATCCTTTAATTTCTGAATGGAATGGGCACATAGCCAATAGTCTTACCCTAATTATGAGCTTGTTCTACTTAAGTGTCATCATAATTCATTTTTTTTAACCTTCTGAATGTTTTTCTTTACATGGGAAAGCCATGTTCAATGGGCACTTTCCCTCAAATGACTCATTTCATAGTTTTTATAAGTGGTGAAAACATTTTCAAAAGGAAAAAGCTGGCATCCTCCCTCTGGCGTCAGAACTTAAAGCCCAAGGCTGCATTCAAGGTCTGGCTGTGCTCACACAGTAGTCACATGGCCAGAGACACTCATTCCTCTGTGAAGTCTTGGTCTCCTCTGTGAACGAGGAGCAGGCACACCACCTGTATCTGAGAGTGGAGATATCGATACCTCACTCAAGTGAGGATATACGGGAGCTCTCCACTGGTCAACTACAAACCGCATGCCAGTCATTATGAGTCTGTGTGCACAGGAAGATTTTGCAGACACAAAAGTAGCTGCTGAATAAACCTCATTAAGATGCAGGGGTTTATGGAAGGACTTGTGTAGACAGAGCTATAAAGAACAGAGGCTGTTTTAAGAAAAAGACCACAAAGCATAATCTCCTCAATATATGTTAAGTTACAAAAACTTAGGAGAGAAAAAAAAAATAAACAAAACCCTATTTTGAAAAAAGGTGAAAAGGAGGCGGCGGCCGGCAGAGAAGCATTTGGGCAGGAAACGGCTGGGCCCAGTGGCCTGGCTGTCCTGTGAAGCCAGGCCCGCGCCCCTTGTGTGGATGGAATCGGACAACTGCAAACCCTGGTCCGTAACAGTGAAGGAAGCATGGTTTGCTGAGGACCTGCTCTGACCTGGACCCATCCCTGCATCTTTTCAGAGTCGGTTTTATTTCCTTTGTGCCTTCTTCAGAATGAATTTTGCATTTCTTCCTGCTTAAGAACTTCAAAGTGATCCCCATGACCAGAAAACACGGCTTAAAAACCTTAATCTGGCCTTCAAACTTGCCCAGAGGCAGGCAGTTGGAAATCTACTCAACCTAAAGTCCCCCTCGCACCCTCACTGGCCAGGCTGAAATTGTGGTACAGTAGGTTAAGTCCCTGGTTGCAACCTCCACATCCCATTTCTGAGTGCTGGTTCAGTTCCTAGCTACTCCACTTCTAATCCAGCTTCCTGAAAATGCTTCCTGGGAGGCAGCTGATGACTGCTTCAATGCTTGGGTCCCTGTCACCCAGTGGGAGACCCGGGTGGAGTTCCTGGCTCCTGGCTTCAGCCCTGGCTGTTGTGGGCATTTGGGGAGTGAACCAGTTCTCTCTCTCTCTCTCCCCGTATGTGTGTGTGGCAGCCTTTCAAATAGTGAAAAATAAAATGAACAATCTAAAAGGCTGCCGACAGCTTCCTCCATAGTCAGCCTCCCTATCTA